>NW_026919412.1:0-16024 GCF_032062105.1 Saccostrea cuccullata
GCCAAAGTTTGCAGATCATTGGAAAACATATATGCATCATGTTTATGGATCGTAGGGGCATTTTTTCCCCATTTTGTTCCGAAAACAAACAGTGAATCCTTCGTATTACTCAAATGTTAAGCAATCTTAGTCTTAGCTAATTTTAAATATCCCGGTACTAACAATTATTGAAGGAAAATAATTTCTTAAATCTTAAAAAATTCCGTCTGAGTTCATGACATGTAAATTATATGAAAGCCAGGTAAATAGGCCTAATTTTAAAGCAAGAACAATCTCATAAATTTCATTTTTTATTTAGGTACTCAAACGAGATCTCATTAACGCCATTCGGAAGAAGCTACCTGAACTTTCCTGTCAAATGGATAAAATCCTATTCCATCAAGAAAACGCACCGGCACATACGGCATTAAATACTCAAATAGAAATTGATCTATTGGGATTCGAACAGCTACCCCCCCCCCCCCCCACACACACAGTCCGGATCTCGCTCCTATGGACTTTGCTGTCTTCCCTAGAATCAAATCCCAGTTGCGCGGCATCAAATTTAGTGATCTTACCCAGCAGGCATTTCAACGTTGATTCAACGTTGAATCAACGTTGCACTTCAACGTTGAATCAACGTTGAATTTTGGTTGCATAAAAGTTGAGGCAACGTTGAGACATGACGTTGTTTCAACGTCAATTTTCAACGTTGAATAAACGTTGAAAATGCGTTGAAATTTTGGTTGATTTATGTTTGATTTTTGGTTGCAAATGAAAGTTGATGCAACGTTGAAGCTTCGACGTTGTTTCAACGTCAAATATCAACATTGAATAAAAGTGAACATTGGTTGTAATTAGGTTGAGATTTGGTTGAAATTTTTTGGTTGTGCAAACGTTGATATTTGGTTGAAATCACGTTGAATTAATATTACATTTTGCTTTATAAACAAATAGGCTACATTTCAAATTCTAATAATTTTTTGTATTCAAGTTGTGTTATATTTATGTTTGTTATAATCCAGTATTATGATTGTGAGAGAATTTATTTTAGTCTGTATTTTAAAGACAAACACGAATTCTGATTCAATCACTGAATCTCAAAAATCACTGCTTGACAAAATTTATATTCCTAGTGAAAAAGAGGGTCACGGTAATTACACCCAGGTTCTTCAAAGTTAGCGTCTGTCGTACACTACTAAGTTCCATAACGTGGCGGATCCATTGATTTTAATCACGCATATAGTTAATCCCACAAATGAAAGAAACGAACAGGAGAATCCATCCACTAAAGCAAAAGCCTATTAATAAAAGAAATAAAGATGTTAAAGTCATTTGTGCGATACAATGTACGTAACACGTTATTTCAAACGATAAAAATAAATATATATGAATGTTTTAAAAGAATCAGACGATGGAATATATTCCGGTACTTTGATTTAATTAACATGATTAAAAGAATTATAGTTAACTTCATTTTAAAATTTAGTATCCTTATAAATAAGTATTACTAAAGAAAATGTTATAGACATACACAGACTCGGTGTACTTACAAAATGTTGCATTCCTTTGTATAATTTTCATGGGCGAAGAATCTGATGCAATCAAAGCTGACTATACAATCAATTCCCTGCACCACTGGTTTATTGAACCTTATAACAAACTACAATTAATTAAATTGTTTAATATATTAGTATACTTATATTTAATAACCAGTGAATGTCAACAAAACACATAAAAGATAATACACGAACCAAGGATGTGCATTTCACTCATATTTCAAATATTCTTATAAAACAAGAATTAAATGATATACAGATACTAAAAAAAACTTAAGGCTGGAATATCAACTTCTGCTCAGTAAGTATTATTTCCTTTTCATGAATTTAAGAAATTAATTGTGTATATAGCTTGAAAACACATTGAATATGAACAGCAAGGAGACGCGCACTTCTTGTCCATCAGTTGAATTCAAATTTTGACCTAGATAAGCTGCAAACAGCTATACTCTGCCCAGCAAGAAAATTGCATAACAAGGTTCTGAAACTGACCAACTAAGCGAGAGGCACTCCTTATCTCGTATCTTGAAGGTTTTTAGGGGAGTGGATCTCAAGTAATGCTACTTGACCGGGGTTAATTGTCAGTGTGAAAATTGTTATGTTTTTATTTGAATTTTTTTATATTTTGTGAAAAGAAAGATTATTGAATTAATACACACAACAAAAGCACAATCTAATTAGATAAGACTTCTTAGATTCGCTCTGTATAGCAATCTGCGCAACAGTATACGGCACGGATCTACAAATGTATACGAGTCTAATTTTAAGAACATTAATTCGGAATAAATAATTATTTTTATTAATTCTACAGTAACATGGAGTTGCAGTGAAATGTTGGATAAAGATGTCATTATTCATTAAAAGCTTATATTTAACATATTTTTTAAAACAATGTTAAATATGTAAAAAAAAAAAAAAAAAAAAGCTAAAAAAAAACTGCATTCACAATTTATTAAAAAAAAAACCTTTTTTGAAACATAATTATAATGAAGTGTTAAACCGAATGTAGATGCCATACTTCATATAAAATCATATTTAAAATTTTATAATGTTACTAGCTGTTGGCACAACTCTTTTGAGTAAATCAATTCATAATGCATGTGTTTCATTTGTTATGTATAATTATATATATAATATTTTCTAACAATGCATACAGCTGTGTGTATATTGCGAAAAATCGCATGGATTATGAGTTAAAGACACCTTTATATTTTGACCATAAAAACTAAAATGCTGCTCAATACTCATTACCTGTTGTTTCAACGTTAAATTTTCCTAACTTTCCTAAAGTTAAAAATATGTTGCTTCTTCCACGTTGTTTCAACGTTGAAATCAACAAACAGTCAATTTGTATTTTTTAACCTTGTTTCAACTCTACAATATCAAAAAATATACTCAACGTTGAAAACATGTTGAACCTTCAACGCTGTTTCAACGTTGAAATATCAACAAACATCAAACGTTGAGAATTTGTTGCAGCTTCAACCGTTGAGAATTTGTTGCAGCTTCAACGTTGAATATCGACGAGCATTCAACGTTAAAAATGTGTGCAGCTTCAACGTTATTTCAACGTTGAAATATCAACGAACATCAAACGTGGAGAATATGTTGCAGCTTCAACGTTGTTTCAACGTTGAAATATCGGCGAACATTCAACGTTGAAAATATGTTGCAGCTTCAACGGTGTTTCAACGTTGAAATATCAACGAACATTCAACGTTGAAAATATGTTGCAGCTTCAACGTTGTTTCAACGTTGAAATATCGACGAACATTCAACGTTGAAAATATGTTGCAGCTTCAACGTTGATTCAACGTTGAAAAAAGGTTGAGGATTCAACGTTGAAACCTCAACGTTGTTTCAACGTTAAAATATAGTTGATCAACGTTGCAACCTATATTCCACCTTCTTTCAACGTTGAAACAACGTTGCGTGCCTGCTGGGTAGTGAACTAAAACGAGCCACATTGAATGCTGTTAAATCACTAAAATGACTGGAGCAGAACTGATTATGATAAATTGGTTGCTCGGCATGAGAAGTGCATCCTCCTAGATGGCGTTTAATTTGAGATGGAGTAATTGTGCTTAAATCAAACATTAACGTGATGTAACGTCAAATTGACGTCGAAAAACCCTTGCGAATTGCTCCGAATCATTAAACATTGGTAGATTCATTTTCTCCCCATGAATTTTCTACAAAGCTACTGAACAGAAAATTTGCATATTTGTTGTGTATGTTCTTGATTAAATTTTGGCAAATTTTCATAACTTGATCTTTTTCTTTTATGGAGTTAAAAGAAATGTCACTTTAATTTCCGAACAACCCTCGTATATATCAGATGCGGTTTACTTATGTTAACATGCGAGAAATACGGTAGACATGCAGATATTTATGTCAACATGCAAGTTAGTATTATGTAGATATGCCACCTTATTTATGTCAACATGCAAGTTAATTATGTTAACATGTGAGACAATTATGTATACATGCAAGATATTTATGTTCACATGCAAGATAATTATGTTCACATGCTACTTATTTATGTTAACATGCAAGATATTTATTTCAACGTGCGACTTAGTTATGTCAACATGCGACATATTTTTACATATAAGATATTTATGTCAACATGCAAGATAATAAGTTGCATTTTGCATGTTAACATAGTTAAATATAGTACCAAAGCAAAAACCTTAGAACTGTCATTTACTATAGTGAAAGCATTGGAACTTTGATTTACTTGAGTAAAAACTTTGTAAATTTGATCTACTATAGTTAAAACTCTGGAAATTTGACTTCTTATGGTGAAAACTTTGGAACTTTGATTCACTATAGTGAAAACTTTGGAACTTTGATTTACTTAGTGAAAACTTTGAAACTTTGATTAAATACGATAAAACCCTTGTAAATCTGTTTTTTATACTCATTCTTTACATTCTATGATTTTCAAGGTTACAATTCGTAAAAGCTTTATAGAACTTTTTAACGAACCAGACCATTGCTCAAAAAGAATAATGTACAAAAATGTAAAGATTGCGCCGATAACTAATAAATTTTTTACTTAAATCTATTTAATTTTAATGTTGTACAGATGTAGCGTAAGTTTTATTAATGGAGAGAAAAAAAAATAACAAAAATTAAAATGGGGTCATTCGGAATCAAAATATCTGCTTCATCAATTGCAACTTCAGTCAACACGATTTTTTTTTTATTTTAAAAATGTAAGTATTGCATTTGAATTAACTACATTGTATGTTTAAATTAAGATGTACAACAAAAAGCTACCAAAACAAACCAAATATACACCTCTATAAACTGCTATATAATAAGAATGATGAATAATAAAAATACAGAAAAATAAAAAATTATTGTACTGTAATTGTACATGTAAGTAAATGCATGTTTGTAATCTTGAAGTTTCTGTATATTGATACATGTATGTTATAGGTATTTTATGATAATTAAATGTATGTCACTTTGAATTATTACTTGGATTTATAAGGCTCACATGTAAATATACATGTATATATATATATATATATATATATATATATATATATAATATATATATATATATATATATATATTCATACACATAAGGACTTAAGGAAGGTGGAGTGCGGTGGTTTTTATGTGTATTCAATTATATGGTATTTAATAACAGTGTATTTATATATGTGCAATATTTTCTTCATATTTCCCGCTATTTGTCATTACTTGTTGTTTAGAGTTATTCCCCTCTGTGTTATAACCCGTCCGTGTTAGGTGCGCCCGGGTCTATAGTACCCGGCTTGGAATTATTATTATTATATCATTATGTTCATTCGTGAATCAAGATATGTCTACATTTTATTATTATTACTGGTCAAATGTATTTTGGGGAATGTGGCTAAATTTTGTAATGGGAATTATCGCATTCTTTGATTTTGTATAACGTTTCATATCTTTAAAGTTTGTTTTATTGGCTGTAAATATTGCAACAGAATACAGAATCTAATTCTTTAATCAATGAAATTCTTGTTATTCTTTTATCCTTCTGAACTCTGGATCTATGTACGGGACTAACCCCTAGACAGTCCCGTTACAGATAAATTTCATTTTTATAAACTTCTTAGAACTAATTTTCAGAAAATAAAAAAACCATTTCTTGTATAATAATATATTTTATTCAAAAATTAAAATCATTGGTATGTTATTAAGGAATAATTTTTTTTTTAATTTCATAATGTGATCAATGAACACAACCACAGAAAGAAAAATGTCCTATATTGTACATAAATACTCAATACTTCTTCATCCACGAAAGCAAATCTCTATGAATCCATATTTTTTCGTTCCTCAATCCACGAAAATATGTGATTTTAAAGTAATATATTTCTGGATTTTGTCACTGAAATATCAGTGAACATTTTCCGTAAATTTAAATCAGCTTACAATTCTTACAAGATTTTATTTTAAGATATTTACATTTGCAAATGTTTTCCTTTGTATAACACTACTGAAAGCAATGCGTCTCTATAACTGTTTAAATACAGGTACGGGGTCAAGAGGTCATAAATGTGCGATAGATAAACGTTCGACTCGTATCTTCTCTGTGACGTCATAAAGGGTCGACGCGCGTTCAGTGGATTACATACATGCCGTTGGGTTTGAAAAATAACGCATTTCACACGTTAAAAGTCACAATCAGGCAAAACCAAAGTATGAATAAGTCGCAGAATGAAATATCATAATAAGGTATCATTTTTCTGAAACATTTCTATCGGGCTATAAATACGGGTTGGTACGAGATTAAATTTATCATAAAGCCCTTCGGGCTTTATTAATTTAATCTCTAGACCAACCCGTATTTATGTCCCGATAGATGTTTAAAAATGATACCTTATTTCTTTATATCATAGCATGATTTGATGGGTCTTTATTCATAAAATTTGATTTTCAATTAAATCGACTAAGCAAAGTTTAACGTGGGTGAAATGCGTTATTTTACAATACAATCAAATGGATATCCTGTTCTTTTAATGAGCTCATAATACTTAGAATCATCAAATGCTTCTTTAATCAAATATGAAGTACCACTTTTTAAAAAAATGATTAATAATTCATAATCCATTTACACCGCATCGATAGCATTCGTGGAATTCTTATAAGATTTTAAAGCTTTTTTTTTAACTTATAGAGATACAATTCTTGAAAAAAATATTATCTTAAGAAAATTAATAGCATGATTTAATGGGTCTTTGTATTTCTTCAAGATAAATCGACTGAGCAAAGTGCTCCAATTCTCTTGGGTTAAGAAAAACTGCCACATTGTCTACACAATCAAATGGATATCCCGCTCGTTTAATGAACTCATAATACTCAGAATCATCAAATGCTCTTGCAATCAAATATGAAATACCGCTTTATTTTAGATGATTAATAATTCATAATCCATTTACAATCGAGTATAAAGCATTCGTAGAGTTCTAGTAAGGTTTCAAAGCTTTTTTTTTAACTCATAGAGACACATAAGAAGGGATGCTAATATATACATTATAAGATATAAAGCCTAAAAATAGTCGTATCGTATTGATATTAGGGATATAATACATACACTAGGGATATATACGGATTAAATTTTGTTTGCAATATTGCACTCAATTTATAACTGAAAGGAAGTTAGATAATTTCATGCCTTGAATCTTATGCACTCTCAAATGTTCAAATGCCCTATCCATCTGAAGTTGAGCTTTGTATGTCGCGGATACTGACTTAGATGATACAGGACACACCTCCCAGAGGAAAAACGTCATCCTTATAAATCATATGATTCTGTGTATATTATTACCAGACTTGGTGGCGGAATTACACAGCAGTGCTGATTTTAAGCTTTGCATAATCTTTAGTAGTAATGCTAGGATTCAGCACCTGTCTGATTCTCTGCTCTGTGTTGACTTGGACAAGGGCCACATTTTTCCAGTCTCATTATTTCGCGGACACTCATTTAGATGACGCAGTATTCTATGATTCTCTTCTGTCACTACACCATTGTGGCTCTCTCACGCTGTGTTTCGCTATGTGTGGTCAGAACTGTCACTGTCTTGGCTACAACTCCCTGACAAAGAGGTGTCATCTATATAAATCATGTGATTCTGTGACTATAACTGATAACGAGACTGGGTGGAGGTATTACAATTCAAAATTAGAAGGTAGGACATACCAAAAAATAAAAATAATATCTGTAGAGCATTAAAAGCAGATAAGAGAAACAAAAACAGATGTCTGTATTGATATGTGTGTTTTTATCCATATTGTTTGTAATAGATAAAAAGTATATTTCTAAAATGTTCAGAAATGTTGAACTTTTTACTATATTTAGAATTCTACCTTTCTGCAACAACCATTTTAGATCTTTACAAATTTTCTTCACTTCAAATCCAATCATTATAACCTCAAAATCTATGCGATCAAACATATTCTATTAACTTGTGCAAACAGGATTTATGTTGTTATTTTGGAGATCTTGCATACGTACGAAAGCCTATCCAGAATTTATATTGATGATATTGTTTATTTCAAAAGGGTACCTTGTCAAATTTGTAAAAAGAAATTTAACTTCATGTATTGTTTTTTGTTTTTTTTTTTAATGTTTATTTATTTACTTAATTTTCTGATGAGGTATAAATTCATTTTATTGGTTTTTTTTTTATTCTTTGGTATAAGAAACAAATATGCAGTTATTTGTTTTATCTTAAAATCCAATCATATAATGTGCATTCAATATTATCGTATCAAAAGTATTTACATTAAATTGGTTTCAATGTGTGCAATTCATTTTCTTTCTTTATACATGTAGATCTGTTGATTTATTTTATCTTTGAATACATTTTAATCTTCTTCACATTCAAAGATAAAAATAAAGCTAAAGAAAAAACTTCAGAAACTCAAAAATTTGATCTTTATAGGAGAGGGTTGGCTGTTGTATGAGATGCATTATTACTTACAAATCAAGAATAGGGTCACATGGCCAAATGCCAAGGTAAGAATAACATGTCAGTTATAATGTTTTCATGTATCCTGACATACATAAAAGCACGTGCCTCATAATTTGGACAATTATATCTTTTTTAATTATCATTTCCTATCAGTCTGTTGGCAATAAGGCCAAAAATAAAATTAGCTTTGTTTGGCGTTGCCGTTCGACTCGGGTAAATCGGTGCGGTCGGAAGAAATGTTTTCAAATTTTACGTATCATAATTTTTTTGGGTCATATTTATCAGGATTTGGGTGTCTGTACGTTTGAGTAATATACAAAATAAGGAAGAATCATGTAAATACTTAATTGATTGAACAGTTTTCTTTTATAAGCATCTATGTGATGTTGATATTGCATATCACAAATCCAAGGCATGGCTGTGGAAAGCGGTAATGTAAACTCGGTATAAGAGAAGTTGATGCCAAGACTCTCCGCGTATATGGGTGTCTTAAAATGGCAAAAATATACTGACGAATCGAATCAGTTATACCAGTTTCAAATAGAAACTTCAAGGAACAATGTCATGTCTGATTAACTGTCACTGATTTGCTGGATGAATCTAGCAGTCATGCTTAGATTCGTTCATATGAAAACGACTTGATGCCAATTCAATGTCGGCGACTTTTTATACCATGTATATAAAAGTTTTAAAACTAATAGGGTTTGAAAATAAATAACAACTGGGAATCAATTCAGACAGCAGTTGTTGTAAAACAATCAGAAACCCATGACGCTCGAATACTAACAACATTTCTGAATTTGAAAAAAAAAATTTCCCCTACCTACCGACCCAAACCTTTAAGACTGAGTCGGCAACGCCAAACCAACAATATTTTAATAATGGCCTAAATAAGAAAGAATTATTTCAGGATGACTGTGAAAGGCAAGGGGCCTACTTGGTTACCATAGACACGGAAGAAGAAAATAAATGGTTGACAGAAACGTTCCTGCCAGTCTCGGGTCCTGGTACAGTTTTTTCTTGATAAAAATATTATTGAATAATATTATTTACCATCAAGCATATAACATAAGATTCGATTGATTAGAAAACCGGATGTCCACTTTTGAAAGTCTTATAAAACAAAATTAATTAACTTTTCTTCGTTTTATTTAACAACTTTCAGGGGAATGCAGTACATGGTGGCATTGTTGTTCACATTGGATAGGTGCGAACGATATTGAACAGGAGGGGAAGTTTGTCTGGACAGGAAACAACCGTAACGTCACTTCCTACTCCAACTGGTACCCCAGTGAACCGGATAATGCTTGGGTAGGGGACTGTGTACAAATTTGCCATGGGGGCGTCTGGGGAGATTATAATTGTGACGGGGGGACGTTTTCATACATTTGTGAAAAAGATTAAAATATTACAAGTCGTGAAATCAACAAATATCGAATAAACCATTGAGAATGTTTACATAAATTTGTGAAAAAAGATTGAAAAAGTCGTGAAGTCAACAAATGTTGAATATACTATTGAGACATGTTTTCACACATTTGTGAAAAATATTACAAATGTTACAAGCCGTGTTACTAGTCATGAAGTCAAAAAGTATCGGATAATCCATTGAGGATTTTTTTTTATTCATTCAAGTAAAATTGATTGAAGATGTTACAAGGCTTGTAAATAGTCATGAATTCAACAAGTATCACATATACCATAAAGATCTATGCTCGTACATGTTGTGTGTAAATATTCAAAAATGATACATTTTCTTCAGATACAAAAAAACCCATCAATCTATCTGTAGACATATGGACCAAAAATTGTGAGATTGATTAAAAGATTGATTGTATGTTGTCAGCGTTATTCACTCTTATTTAGAACGTCTGATAAAGGAACAGTTGGTATCTGTATATTTTTATAGACACAAGTCAGTTTCGACCGAGGTAAGAAATTGATTCAGAAACAGAAATTTGTAGAAGGATATGGAGATAACGAACAGTATTCAATCTCAAAGTCCATAAAACAATACAAAATAAGAGCAGAGCAAACACGGACCCCCGAAACATCAGAGGTGGGATCAGGTGCCATGAAGGAGTGAGCATCCCCTGCTGACCGGTCTCCTTGTCATGAGCGGGAAATAACGGATAAAATATGTCGTCAATTCATTGTATAAATAATGGACTAGCAATTAGTATGAAAAACGTCAGACAGCATTTGCCGTAATGGTAAATTGTATTTGCTGACACGTCATTGTATCGACCATAGAACTTACGTGATGACTTTAAACGAGACTGCTGAAATTCTTGTTTCATCAACTTACTTGGTAATAATTTACCTCGTTTCTTGCGTATCGAATCAACTGAGATATATTCACTCCGTATGCAGGTGATGAAGGTATATTGCTGCATTTTTCATTATTAGTTATTAAGAAGTATTTAATTAGTATAACAGAATTTGCCCATGTCACAATGAATTACGCCAAGAACATATTACTCCGCATGACGTTATTTCTAAGATATGCTCAATCTAAAGCCATTTTTGAGGAAAAATTGTCGTGTTGTCCTACCTTAAATAAATCATAGGAATGAAGCTTATTTTAACCTATGTTATACGAAATAACATAACTTTGGACACTTTACGCTTTATAAACCGCGAAGGAATGAAGCTTATTTTAACCTATGTTATACGATATGACATAACTTGGGGCAGTGTATGCTTTTTCGAGGTGACGTAAGTCAGCCTCGGTAGTCAGCGTCTAGATTAATGGCGGACACCTCTAATCACTACCATTTACAAAATCATTTTGCTTTCCAGTGTAAAAAATGTTTCGCCAGATATGCTAATTCAGCGTAAAAGCTATCGCAATTCACTTTGAAAATGATGTAAGATTCATATGTGTACATTATGAAGTAAGCAAGTTTATAGAGCGTTTATAAAATATTAACTTTTAACCTTTCGATATAAAACATAGTCCACACCTCAAAAGGAATTTCATACTATTGTTTGGGTTCGTACAGAAGTTTACAACTATTTCTTATTTATCAAAATTTCGCTCCAATATCTTTAAAAAAACAGAAATGGTCTTTAGGAAAGAAAGCCACTGGTGTTGTATACATTCGCAAGTTAAACACTTCAAAGATGAGCCAGGGGACCAGGCTAGGGGGAAATCATCATCGAGGCTTACTTTTGAGGAACTGTGGGAAGGCAGAGCCTTCGCTGTCTGAAAATTATGCTAATTAGGCGATTTACTACTTGCCAAAAAATAGTTCATTATTTTTTTCTATTAACCACGCTTAAAACAGGCATATCTTTAAGCAATGTTACATTAAATAAAATAATAATGCCTAGTATGGGAAAAATAATATTTCTCAAGGAACAGTATCTGTGTATTTATAATTTTGATACTGAAGAGCGCACTATTTCTCTGTATCCATACGCGCCACGCTATCTTGTTTGTCAACACGGAGATGATCGTCGTCGAACATCGTGCCTGAAACAACTGATATATTCTGTCAACAAATCATTTCAAGGTAATTTTTCACAATCTAATGCGTTTATTTTACACATTCGTACCCAGGTATTGTTTTTAGTGCAGTAATTTATGTATAAATAACGTAAGTGTATGTAAACAACAAACCTATCGAAGGGGTCGAGCGCCATATTGACAGGTTGAAATAATGTAAACATGCAACAAGAAAATATGTGATGTATTTGTAAATGTTCAATATTAAATCTAGCGTCTTCAAGAGGAAAACGTATTTTGTGCAATTTGCCAATCAAGAATCTATTGTTTTCAAAGAAAACGTAAATTAACTCGAGAATATTGACATTTGAACGAGGTAATTCAAAACTGGAACTCGAGTCAGTAATATTTGGGAAAAAAATATTTTTGGATATTAATAAGATTTTATTGCTTTGACATATGAATAATCTCAAGAGTGTGCATTCTAGAGTTGATATATTTTAAAGAAATTATGCACTTACTGGTATTTGTTAATCTGTTGCTATAATTCAAGAGTAGAACTCTATTGATATTTGGAAAATATATTTTTGGATATTATTAATAAGATTCCATAGCTTTGATACATGACCTCAAGAGTTGACATTCAAGAGTTGATATATTTTTAGAAATTTATGAACAGGTATTTGTTAATCAGTAAATCTGTCACTATAATTCAAGAGTGGAACTCGATTGATTTTTGGAAATATCATTTTTGGATATTAAGATTTCATTGCTTTGGCACAAGAACTATCTCAAGAGTTGACATTCAAGAGTAGATATATTTCAAGTGTGGAAATATTCTTAGAACGGTTTATCTTTGACGTGGAACATTTAGCCTTTTTTCTGCTTGTTTTTCAGCAAACTATTTATTTTGTAGTCTTATCTAAACTTTCTTTAGTAATTGAATGAAAATATATTTTCTTTTAATTCATAAGTTAGAATATATTGTCGTGAAAAGGGAACTTTGTAATGATCAGAGAATTGCAAAGAAATGCCATTATGATGGTCACAAAATTAATTTAAGAATCAAAGATAAGAATTTCAATTTGAATTACGATAAGAGGAAAAAATGCAAGTATTTAATACATGAAATGAACACTTTTTTTGAAATGCTGAAATGGTGTTTTCATGAGAAATGAAGGGTAGCAAGAAAAGAAAATTACAAGATTCTGATAGTTATCAAACAGATAGGTTGAAATCTGTACAAAAAAGACAGAGACACAATGCAAGAAAATATCCTGTAATATTGAAATGTGTATCTGCTACTTTTCATCAGGGATCAGATTTCTTCTCAGAATATAGCAGATGTAAACAATGTACAGCTAACTCTCTTGTTATGTTCCCCCAAACGAAGTTGGGGAACATATTGTTTTTACTCTGTTTCTTCTTCTTAATATTATTATGTCGCCCCAGACGAAGTCGGGGAAACATATTGCTATTGTACGCATGTTTTTTTGTCCAGGCGTTTTCTTTGAGATGGCTGGGACAATCTTCCTGAAACTTTCCTCAAAGGACGATCACTGGTTGTTGTTGTGCCATGTGGTCATTCACTTTCAAAATGGCTACCGTTGCCATGGAAACCCTGAAAAAAGGACAATTTTGCCGCGAGTTTTCTCTGGTCCCTTGAACATTCGTCATGAAATTTTTTTTATTTTAGTGATTAGTAATTGTAGTTTTGGATTTGCATTTAAAATTTTCAAATAATCAATTATTGCCATGAAAAACCAGGGGAAAGTTGAAATTCTTTAATTTCAATTTTCTCAATAACTACTCAAGCAATGTTTTGAAACTGTCAATGTTTTTTCCCTTGCAATGTGTCAAAGTGATTTCTATTTTTAAAATAATTGTAATGAGTGCTCACAGTTGCCATAGAAACGAAATAGAAAAAAGGTTAAGATGTACACGTGTTCTCCAAGGTCTAGGTCAAAGTTCAAAGTTTTTATCCAATAAAAGTTCTTTTCACAAGAATACATATTTAAAAAGGAAAGCCGTAGCCCTTACCGTTCAAACGTTATGGCTAGGCTAAGGTTTATGTTCAAGACGACCCCCCCCCCGAAGGAAGTTAATTTTTTTTCTCCAAACCCCCCAATTTTTCCCCCTTTTTTAAAAACTGAACGTGTCTGTGGAAAGTGGGGGGGTTAAACCTACCCGCAATGTTAGTAGATAACTTTTCCCCCGGGGCGGAAGTGACTCATAACCGGAAGTGGCCGGATGTGGGGTAACCGGAAGCGGAAGTGGGGGAGGTGGAAGTGGGCCCCCTAGGGAAGCGGAAGGGTTTAACCCTAAGTGGTCTAGCGGAAGTGGGCCCTAGCGGAAGTGGAAGTGGTTTATCCTGAAATCGGCTAGCCTGAATCAGGCTGGATGACCGGCGTCAATTGAGTGCAACCTAACCCCCTTAGCCCTAACCCTAATCCCCCTTTAGCCCCCCTCCCCCTAACCCTAGCCCTAATCCCTTAACCCTAGGCCCCTAACCCTAACCCCCCTACCCTAACCCCTTTAACCCAAATTTCCCCCATCCTAACCCCCCTAACCCTAACCTTAACCCTAACCCCCCTTAGCCCTTAACCCCCTTAACCCTATTGGGGACTAAGGTGGGATTCAGTATATAGCTCTAAAATAGTGTTTACACTATACTGAAGGGCCGTGTGCAAAAAAAAAAATTAGGGTCGTGTGCAAAAAAAAAAATGGGTTGGACTTACCTATGCATTGTATTTTATCCACTGTAAAATACAATGGGATTATGACGTCACTCATTCACAGTCTAGACAGCCTAGCCTAAACCAGTTCAAACTGGTTCTTTTTTACTGAAAG
The DNA here is from genome assembly GCF_032062105.1 of Saccostrea cuccullata. Taxonomy (NCBI): domain Eukaryota; kingdom Metazoa; phylum Mollusca; class Bivalvia; order Ostreida; family Ostreidae; genus Saccostrea; species Saccostrea cuccullata. The sequence continues at coordinate 14,817 of NW_026919412.1, forward strand.
ACAATAACAACCTGGATTTTTTACTGAAAAACAATAACAAATAACACACACACCAATACAGATTAGAAAAAAGGGAATTTATTCGGACCGTGTGCAAAAAATTAGGGTCGTGTGCAAAAATAGGTTGGACTTATCTTTCTGAAAAACTGCCTAGTCAGCGAGCTTACCTATGCATTGTGACGTCATAAACTTGGCAGCGACGTCATGTTAGTCCTTCACAAGCCGCGATGGCTGCTTATTTTGACACAATAACACAGACTTTCACAGCGCTTGAGACTTCATGTAATAACAGTATGGTCCTATGGATTTCAGTACCAAAACTGATTTTCTACCCCTTTTTTTTCCAAGAATTCTTGAACAGCTGAATCCTGGATTAGCTAGATATCAGTTCACTGGATTATTTAATGAATATTACTATACTGAGGTACCTGGTTACATGGTAAGTTTTAACAAACTTTTCTTTATACATTTTCTATGAAGGTCATCTTTGTATTCATCCATTATTACTGTGTTATATACCTAATGTTTAGAACATTCATATAAACACTGCCATTGTTTACCCTAAAATACACTAGGACACTAAAAGGTCCTCAAAATGCTTATAAATCTTTTTTTTTTGCATGAGTTATTATCATATTGTCTCACATTCCTTTTATCGGATCAGTATTCTAAAAATTCTTATGAGGAGACTCGTAGCATATCTTATAAAATACTGATACATGCTTTTATAACAACTAAAGTGATATTCTCAGTTGTTATTTCTAATATTTCTATGAATCTTTAATCACAGTGACCAAAAGACGGATATGGAGATAATCAATCAGATCATATTATGCCAATGAATCTTTTGGCTCAAATCTTTTTTAATGAAATATACAGAATCTGTTGCCTTATTTGTCACTCATAGTTTTACATTCTGGTGCAACAGTGGCCCAATGAAAGTGGAAAAATCAGTCTGAGCATCTCTGTAAATCTATAAACATGTGTGCCCCCCTTTTTTTTAAACCTTCATGTATATATATGTATGTATTTTATTTAGTCAGTGATTTCAAACATCAACATGTAAAATATATATTGAGTACTTTAAAAGTGAATATATGCATGATTAAAACCCTAATATTCTGACATACTAATGGTGACATCAGTTAAAAGAGATTTTTTGTTCCCCAAAGAGTTGGGGAAATATTGTTTTTATTTTTCTTAAAATT
>NW_026919413.1:0-15746 GCF_032062105.1 Saccostrea cuccullata
TTGCTGAAGTGACCAACTTTGTTATAGGAAAAAGCACAACAAGTGAAAAAACTTCGTCGAAGTATGTTTTTGCTGCTACCCTTGACAACCGCTATGCATATTTAAAGAAATGACAGTCTTAATTCTGGTTGCGTTGTCGAATTTTTAATTTGCATAATAACTATAATTTAAATAGAATCGGTAGCAATTAGTCATATATAGAAATGAAATTATGTTCTAGGAGGTCATTTGAATAATTGCAATGAACGTCAAGAAAAAATGAAGGCAAACTAAAGCCGTGTAAAAGAAAGTCTAATTTTTTTTTTCTAAAATCTACCATAATGTCAAGGGATCAGAAGATTGATTGATTGATTGTATGTTGTTTAACGTCCCTCTCGAGAATTTTTCACTCATATGGAGACGCCACCACTTGCCGGTGGAGGGCTACAAATTTTGTCCTATGCTCGACACTCAGGGCCTTCACTACTAAGTCAAAAACGTACTGACATTCCCATTTTTTACTGACAAACTTAGAAAATTACTGACAATGTGCTGTCGTTACTGTAAAACTTAGATAATTACTGACCTTTTTACTGCCGGTACTGATAAACTTAAAAAGTGCTGACAATCTTAGTCGGTGCTGAAAAACTTAGACAATTACTGACCAGTTTACTGTCCCTGCTGAAAAACTTAGACACGTGCTGACATTTACTGATAATTACTGTCCCTATTGTCTCGCTCTCGGGGAGGCTGCAGTGATGTGAAATTGTTTTTTTTTTTCATTTTAACATAGATTATTATTTCATTTATTTGTTTGTTCATATAATTTTTAACTATATGTCCAGATGATATCTTTGAAAAAAAAAGCTTCTTTGATCTATTTATAGAAAATTGATTTGTAAAAAAATATTTTCAAGAGAAGGGATAAAATTCAAAACCTTCAAAAAAGATAAGCAATCTAAAAAAAAAATCTTCCTTTAGTAGTGAGATATTAAATTTTACAGAGGTCTTTTCCTTTTAATAATAAAACAATGTTATTACATGACATGCATTTTATAATATTTTCTTAATTAACATTGACTCTCGGACTTTCTTTAATATTAATTTAAAGAATTAAACTGTTAGGTTAGATGTGTTTTATTCAATTTTAATTTAATTTATTCAAATTAGTTTGAGTAATTTTAATAAACTCATAGCGCGCAGTGAGGCCGTGGGTGCCCCCTTTTGAGGAAAGGCGTTTGTTATAGTTTTCATATTATGTAAAATTTTTAATTATGTTGAGGCCGCCCATATTTGTTTTTGTGCAGTCAAACTACCGAATGAAGCTTTGCAAGAAGAAACCAAAATTAAAAGACAGACGGAGGTTTTAAATTAAAAAAAGAAGACTTTTTTTTTATTTTATTCATTGGGCAGGGGGGGGGGGGCTACGGGCCTGAATTGATCCTTTGACATTCATTGATTTAGTTACTGTCCGCATTATTCTTTAGAAATAATGTACATCTTTTAGCTGATTTTCGAGTCTGGATTTTCTGGATCCTCACCTGAAAGTGTTATTTTAATTCAAATACATGAAAAACTATGACATTTTATATTATCTTCTTTTGTCTATGCATATTCCTGAAACAAAACTTTGATAGAAATTAATATCAGTGTTCTTTTCAATTAGAGTGTCGGTAGACGTTCACATGGATCTAGTTTCTTTTTGTCTTTTCAAATTAAAATGGGGGGGGGGAACTAAATGAAGAACGATGAACATGTACTTATTTATTTTATTAAAGTAGAACACACAATTAATACTGTCGTGTTTAAGTTTGTACTCCTTTTTATCTGTCTAGGTACAAAAAATTAATAAATTTAATTAACTTAATAAATCGACGTTTCATAGCCTTGTTCGGTATCTGAAACCAGTATCATGATTTTACAGTAACACTGTGCTTTTTATTCGTCCAAATTATTCAAGTCGTTTAGCTGGTATCCAGTCGAAATACATAATCATTCAACATACAATCGGAAACTCTGTGAAGCACCTGTGTATAGAAGAAATCGCCTGAGGCGATCCGAGTGTGTACGGTAGCGGGTAAAGAAGACAATAGGTGCCACTGCTGTATTATACAGAAGAACACTCGCCGGATTTCACTGGAAGTTAGTTACGCAACATTACGGCGACAGGTAGACTCTTCTTCAAGACAGTTTGAATTTGAGAAATTCAACACCAACAGATACTTAATATAAATATGCAATCTACAATCCTTCAACCTCTTCTTAGATTAAATAAATATTTTTTTTTAATATATCGACGTAAGAAAAAAATAACGATTAATGAAAAAGAAGAGTGATGTAAAAACCAACCGGGGAAAGGCACAAATTGTTTAAAGATTTAAGCAAAAATAAATATATGAGAAGGCCGGGGTACATTACATCCAAAGTTTTGTAAAAATTACTGGTTTCTTATATTTTTTTGTTAAGTCGTTTTAGTGTGTGTGTGTGACAGTGGAGTGAGGAATTTGTTTGATTATCAATCAAATAAAAATAGTTCATAGTACATTTCCTTAACTTTTTATCAGTAATTAAGAATAATTAAAAATCAAACACAATTTATATGCAGCAGTATTATGACAGTAAAAAAAAATCAGCCGGAGTTTAATTATACATGTATTTTAAACTTTGCCTGGGTCGATATTGATTTTTTGGAGAGAGAGAGATGAATGGTAACTCGTCACGGAAGATAGTGGGAACCTACAGTTAGCGAATAATCTTAATCTTATGAAAAGGAAAGATGTTAATGAAACCTGAATGAAATAAATAATGATTACGGGTATAAATCGATCAAATGGACAAAGAAATTTGCATCATTTAAAAAACTTACACATTTTTATAAATCATATTCAAGTACCGGTATACTAGATTTTCTTTTCATGTAACGTGCATGGGGGGGGGGACTTATACATGTATGCTAGAGGATTCGAAATAAATATTTGTGAGCACTGGTTTGACTGACTAATGACTTCCAATTTTCACTACTCTTTACTAGACAAGTCCGCATTCTGCCTTATTATTAGGTTAACATCATAACACCCTACGCCTACCTACTTTCATGAGATGAAATTTAATTTCAGCACATAAAATTAAATTAATTCCAATTTACCGATAGCTACAGGGGAAAAATGGAAGGTACGAAACATGTAATATTTTTGTTAAAATTGAATCATGAATAAAAAAATATTTAAACTAAGATTATGTTCAAAAACTAAATAGTGATCTAACCCCCTCGGCAATGTGAATAAACGGAGCACTTGTCAAGCACATGTATTTAAGTAACCTAAAGTTTCAATACTGTTTGTATCTTTAAGAGAGAGAGAGAGAGAGAGAGAGAGAGAGAGAGAGAGAGAAGAAAAATATTTGAGAATGGTGCTACTGCTAGTATTAGTCTTACTGCTGACCTAGTAAATATAAATATTTTCCGTAAGATTACTATAATTGGCTAGTGCATGAATTTTTATTACTAGCCTGATAAATATTTATTAGTCTCGGACTTACAGACATTGGGTACTTATGAACCCTGCGTAATCGATCAACCAACCATTCATTTAGAAATAATGTTTAAAGTCACAAAATTAACAAGGCATAGTACAAGTTTATATATGGAACACTGTACTGTTCAATAGGGGAACTCCCGTATGAGCAAATGAAACTGGAAATCTTAAACAGGGGTATATAATTATATGACTTGTACAGATGTCCGAGAACATCAGGAAACTGAATTACCTATCAGTAATTATCCAATATTTAGAAGATTTCCTTTTTTAACAAGAGACATCTGTCCTGTTTTTGAAAAGAAAATTGATACAACTTTCCGATCGTGAAAACAGGGGAGTGGGGGGGGGAGCTCAACATTAAAGTCAGATATCTGTCTGCAAAGAAATAAATAGATGAAAACTAACTTGATGATTAATTAATTTTAATTCTTTAATTGAACAGGGATAGATATATTCAACACATGATTTTAAACTTGATTTACTCATAGTTAATTTCAAACCATATTCTAAATTATTTTACAGATATCAATAATATTTAGATTAAAAAAACAATAACTTCCTGGAATTTTTTTTCCATCAAAAATTAAAATTACACTGTTTTTAAATGCAAAGTATAAGACACAGTCATTTTCACACCACTGCAGCCTCCCCGAGAGCGAGAACAATAGGGACAGTATTTATCAGTAAATGTCACCACTTGTCTAAGTTTTTTTCAGCAGGGACAGTAAACGGGTCAGTAATTGTCTAAGTTTATCAGCACCGACTAAGATTGTCAGCACTTTTCTAAGTTTATCAGTACCGGCAGTAAAAAGGTCAGTAATTGTCTAAGTTTTACAGTAACAACAGCACATTGTCAGTAATTTTCTAAGTTTGTCAGTAAAAAATGGGAATGTCAGTACGTTTCTGACTTAGTAGTGCTTTGAGCAGCGAGGGATCTTTTTCGTGCCAGCACCTACTGCGACACGGGACCTCGGTTTATACGGTCTCATCCGAAGGACCGGTCTCCACGTCCCGCAGTGGGATTCGAACCCGCGACGTAAGGATTGACTCCTTACTTCGCGACTCTGAGGCAGACGCTCTAACCACTGCGCCACGCGGGCGACAGGGATCAGAAGAAAAGATTTTTTAAATTTATTTTTTTTACATTTACAACCAAGCAATCTTTTGAAAAAAAGATTTTATAACCTCTTATTTTTGTTTCATCTTACATTTATCAAATAGTGTTCTTTTTGATGGATTGCAAAAAAAAAAATTCCTTATGAATCTCATATTCAGATTGAGAACTGCTTGCCGTCGTAATCTGTGATTCTTGACCTAATTCATTTCATTTTAAAACAAGGTTTCAACCGAATTTCTATTACTGTCTGCCTGTTTTCGTCGTAATCAGTATGCTTTTGACATAATATTGTTTATTTAAGAACAAAACACTTGAACAAATTTAGTGAGGTGTTGGTGTACTACTTCATAATCAATTCAGGTCGATGATTACAATTCAAACCAACCAGACCTAACCAGATACACGGGCGGCCGGTGTGAAGACAAATTATGAATCCGATAGAAAAGTCATCCCGGTCATTATTCGACGTTGAAAAATCACTCTTTTCCCGTAGAAAAAAATTACATCATCCTAAAAATTAGCATACCCCAAGTGAAGAAAAATGACTCCCTTAGATTAATGAATAATTGAATAATGAATAAACGTTGACATTTTTATGGGGTAACAAATACTATTTGTCAAAAGTTTCGCTAACCTCACCTGGACTAAATTGGGAATAAATTGATGATGTATTAACCTCATTTCTAATCTATACAAATATTGCTATTTTAAGGTTAACGCGATTTTCAGAATCAAAAGGAGTAAAATAGTTATTGAGCCAAGGGGTAAGACGGAAATTGTTCTTCGATGATGGAGAACCATCGTACGAACAGAAAAATGCAACAATATTATAGATTACTAATTATATTTCCTCCGATTGAAAGTAGGTAGGTTATATAGTATTCGGGATGTCAGACTGTCTGTCTGTTCTTGTGTTACACATCTCTATCGACATAACTCCTCTTATACCGCTGAATAAAATTTAATAAGACTTTCACAGAATCCTTGTTACATAGTGCCATTGTGCCCCTTTTTTTAATTTTTTATCAGACACAATTTAGAATTTTTCCTAATGCAAAACTTCAATACTGTCATTCTTGTTATATCATTAAAAAGTATCCTTATCTCATATGCAATTCCTCCTATTCCACTAACTAAATGTCATGATACTTTCACACATTCTTTCTTACATAATGCCGTTGTGCATCTCCTACTTTACGTTTTGATTAAACGCCCATTTCTTGTTCCCCAGAGCAAAGCATTTACATTTAGTTTGCCATTATAATCATATGGGATGGGATCGATGTCACTCACAGTACCCGTAGTTTAAATCTTGTTTTATTCCAACCTTTTACTCAGTTTGATTATATTTTTTTAAAGAAAATTTAATATTAAAATCAGCATACTAAATACAGGGAAATTTTCGCCCCCGTTTTATTTTCGCCCCTTTCGCCCTACCCTCATTTGGGCGAATTTAAAACGGGGCAAATTCAAAGAATACAGTATAATTTCTTAAACAAAACTATGACTGGGCGAATTTAAAACGGGGCAAAATTGTTTGCAAGAGTGAAAGGGCGAAATAAGACGGGCAAAAATATCCCTGTATACAGTATTTATTTTGGTTTTTATACGTTAAACATAACGTTTTCTTCATACTGAAGCACCTGATCCTACCTCCGATGATTTGGAAGTCCGTGTTTCCTCTCCGCCTTATTTTAATTGTTTTTTGGACGCGTTTAGATCCTCAATACTTTTCGTTATATATGAATTGACATCAAAAAGATGCTTGAGTTTGTGATTGATAATATCTATGTTGTTTTGGAGACCAGTCTATTAAGAATTGTATTTTCCATTCTTATGTCGATACGATATATCCTTATAAGCTTGAGATAGAAGATACCATAGATTCTGACAATCTTGTTTCATATTTGAATATTTGAAGAAGACGTTAATGGAAATCTCAAAAAACAAGCTCTATCATAAACGTAAAAACTTTAACTTTTTTATTGTCTATTTACCTTAATTAATGCAACAATTTACCTTCATCGCCTGCATACATAGTTTATATATCTCAGTTGATTGATAGACAAGACATATTCTATATGTAAACAATTTCTAAAACAAATTTTTTTTCTTGCGCGTTAAAAAGTCCACTGTTGTTATGCTTTGTTTTTATGGATATATATATATATATATATATATATATATATATATATATATATATATATATATATATATATATATATATATATATATATATATATATATATATATATATATATATATATATATATATATATATATATATATATATATATATATATATATATATATATATATATATAAGTTGTATTTTGCTATTTTAGCTAAGTTATAAGGGGTTATTTTATAAATCTATATTATAACGGTTCCTAATTGAAGAGCCGTGTCTCGTTATCATGACAGACGCGAATCATCTGTTGATTGCGCCTGTAATCGACGTGATAGAACCCTTCGGATAAGTTGCTGTTATAATAATATATTATAAATAATAATATTATATTACTGTATTTACTTGTTTATAAACTGAAAAAAATGTACTATACAAGGTATGTGAATTATGATTATTATTGTTTTTTTAATTTTACCTATGGGTTCGTTGTGAACATTAATTAAAACGCTAAAATGATATATTTCTGCGGTAACTTGATGTTTACATCAATTTGAACTTGTAAATGTTGTATTACTTAAAGAGGGTCATTGTTCAGGGGTCAATTTTTATAGGACTCACTTATCAAAATTATCATTATAACACATGGGACTCTTTTACTAAAAAAATGATAATGACAGTACCCCAAAAACAATTAAATATGACATCACACAAATTAACAATCCTTAAATATAATAAAATATTATTTATTGTAATTATTTTCGATTCTTAACTGCTAAAAATGTTAAACATACCCTAATTAGGGAGAACATGTACAAATATGATGTTTTGTCGTTAGTCAAACCCTGCATATCGAGGTATAAATACTTCAATAATTGCACTGCTCGATTTGACACATTTCCGGAGACTTGACGCATTTTTTGCTAAAAGCAGATTAATTAGGCTAATAATTTAACAACAAAGAAACATTTTTTAGATGAAATAAAATATTATTTTACAGATATTTCAGAAGCTAGTCCTTTTTAATTATGTCTTGTTGTGATTTTCCTCTTGTTTAAGTGTATTTCATTTTTAGCTAATAAAGACTTATTTATATGTAATTACATTGTTAGGAATATAAAAATCTATATAATTCGATTTAGTGCTAAGGCAAGGAAACTATAAAGCTTTTTTTCATCAACTCTAAAAGTTTAAACCCTTTTAAAAGTGTTGCAATCTTCTGATCTCTTGTTGTAAACTTTAAAATGAATAAATCATTTGTATTTTGTTGCAGCTGATTAACAGAAAATTCGTAAAAAGTCATTTTGTATAGTGAATTAGCATATTGTAAAATGAATTTAAAGAAAAACATGGGCAATAACATTATATTCATATGGGAAGTGGGGGGATCATTTAGTGAGATCATTACAATTCGTACAGTTTTTAATTGGAATGCTACCAAATTTAGTTCAGACACCATTATTATACCCTTTAAAAAAAAAGAGGGTATGCCCGTCCGTCTGACCAGTAGCCGTACGTCCGTCCGTCTGTTACGATTTGGGTATCTCTTATCCGCAACTTCTTATTAAATACCTCTGAATGAAGTTTAACGAGATCTTCACAGAATCTTAAAGTTTATTACATATTGCCATTATGCACTTCCTCTTTTGTTTTTTTGATCTATATTTATTTGGGGTTTAAAAGAAAAAAATATGGACTTTACCATTATAATCATATTGGAGGCGGGGATTATTTTTTTTTTCCCTTTTCTAATCATGAAAAGGATCACATAGCAGAGTTGACCAGACATTGGGGATGCCCCAAAGTAGCTGTACCCTTCTCTAATTTTTTTAGAGATCCATATTGCTTTGTTCCACTGATAGCATTACTTAGTAATATTGTCCTCTTGATTCTATGAAAATTTAAATTAATATTTAAACACAAGAAATGCAGTTTTGTGTGAGAAGAATTCTACCTAAAGAGGTGGTGATTTTGAACAAAGGGGCATAAATTTAGACTTTAAAATCATTGTAAAATTGTTTCGTCAGCAGTGGTAAAAAATTAATTCTCCATGCTTGTGTACGATTTCATCTATTTTTTATTGAAATATTATACAATAATTGATATTTTTTCCCCTTCAATGACATTCTCAAACTTTAAACATGAGAGGAAAACAATGCCAGTGAAGACAAAATGGAACCTTTTCCTTCACGGTATGTTTGGGATACGCACTTTTGAAAATAATCAGGCTGAAACTTTGCAAATGTATTTAAATGGCAACTATATTTACAATTCTATGCATTCTTCAGCTGCTATCTGCCGTTGACGAACACATTGTTGATCTGGTTTTTAAAATCATAAAAGGTAGGATGTGTGTTTTGTTGTTTATTTGGTTTTTTTTTTTGGGGGGGGGGGGCAGGGGGTGAAGATTCTTTTTTCTTTGTTAAATTTATTGATTTACCTTATTTTTTCATCAGAAAACATCACAATTGTAATATTGTCTATTATGTATAATTGTAATTACTATATAGTATTTAAGTAATTTTAAATTTCATAATATTAATTATATAAATCCGCACAATATAAACATGCACTAAATTACTTAAGGTCAAGATAAAAGAAAAATCCCTCAGATTTTTCAAAAATCCCTTTAATGTTGTTTTAAACTTTATCTTTGTCAAGGTGTTTCGGGGCATATTTTTTAGGTAAACAGATTAAAAAAGATATTTTAAACTGTTATTTTTAATAAAAATTAAGAAAAGATTCATGAATATTGGAGATTTTTTTTCTTATTCCACAAAGGAATTATCCAGATTGCCTAAGTCTCTCAGAAAACAATAATTTGTTTGTTAATGGTCATTTTTTAAAATAATATCGAATTCAACATACGTACCGGGATTTTTTCATTGAATTTCAAATTGAATGCCTTTAAAATCCCTTTTTTCTACATAATTATGCTAAAGACGTAAAGAACGGGGAAAAGAAAATTTAAAGTAATTATGACGTCAAAATGGATCTAGAACAAACAAATAATCTAAAGTCATTAACAATGAAACAGTTTATAAATTGATATATAGAAAGTTTAATATAGAGAATTTTTTATTAAAATTTTGATGCAAAGGTATTGATCGTGAACCTTAAAAACTCGTCACTAGAAGTGAAAGTTATAGGTGTTAACTGTTTTTAAAAGGATTAAATTTTATAATAAAAATATAGGTAATGTGAGCAACAAGTACTAAATGTTTTCCCCCCTTCCCTCATGAATATAATGGCAGTGTCCATTTTTTCCCCAAAAAATGTGAGATCAAAATCAAAATAGGAGGTACTCAATGGCAATACGTAATAAAAAATCTCTGAAATTTCATCAAATTTCATTCAGAGGTATCATGATGAGCTGCGGATAAGAGATGGGGACCCAAAAGCGTAACAGACAGACGGACATACAGCTAGACGCACGGAATCCCATTACAAAACCCCCTGCTTTTCAATCAAGGGTGTACAGCATGTAAAAACAAGATTTTCACTCATATAGACGTTGGTACACTGTACAATAAGAATATTCACTGCTCAAAAGTCCCGAGTGTCGAGCATAGGTCTATATTTGAAGACCTTTACCGCTATATAATTATCAATTAGGAGTAAATAGTGTGCTATCTTAATGGTTGTCTTTGTATGTCTGTCTAGCTGTACGTCTATTCGTCTGTTCATCTATGTTTAACACTATGATTAAACAGTACTGTGATAAAAATTTAAAAAACCCATGGTTAGATTGTATACAGGAACTAAGTGCGGTTTATCAAATGTATGGTAGGCTGCAAAAATGAATTGTAAATGGACATCTGCTATTTAAACAAAAATAACAAGATCATTTATTCAAAAGTGGTCTATTGACGCAAATGACTCTTTAAAAAGGGCAGATCTACAAAATCTTATTAAGATATGATATTAATAACTTATCCCCTAATTGAAGACAAAAATATTTTTAAAATTCCTTAATGCAAATCATATTTTCCAGCGTAAGAGACTGAAGGATGACATAGTTTACCGCTGTGTGATGGATTCTGTAACATTTGTAACAATCTTCAAGATGCTGATGAATTTCAGTATTTAATAAAAGTAAAACTTAAGCTATATGTAAACCATGAGTAAGCAAAAAATTACCCAATGGGTAATTATTTTTTGTACAGACTAAATGTTATCAAATTCAGGGGAAATAATGTCAACAAAAGCAAAAAAAAAAAAAATGTTGAAGCAGATATGCATATTAATTCAAAAAAACTTAGATCTATGTTGTCTCTCCTACTTAATATTTTTCCCTCTTTTTTATCCAACTATTTCCCATTTTATTCATACGTCATCTTTTTGTTATGTATAAATTATGTGTCTCTGACCAGTTTGCATATAAACTAATCAAGATTTCTAAGTCCCCAGGTAACTTTTGTTTTACAATGCTTTTCTATTAAATAATTCAGACAATATAAATTGAAAACTATACAGGATAAAAAAAGCAAAATACTTTTTTTTATTAATCTAATTATATTTAAGGACATTAACACAAAATGCGGAAAAGGAAACCCCAGAATTAAAAATTACAACGTTCAATACTGGTTTTATCCTCCGTGCAAACAATTAAATCAAGACAATTGCTTCTCAAAGAGTTCACACAATTAAAGAAAAATCTCAATGGAAGGTTATTCCATGAACGGACTAGGTCGTTCTCTATATTTCCGCCAGATTCTGCTGTTGGAAAAAGGGTCATTGTGGTATCTTGTCCCGTTCATGTTCTATAGGGTTGAGATATGGATGATCTTGAAGCCTACTGAAATTGTTTGTACACAATATTAATCTGACAGTACATAAGGTCTTCTTAAACGCATTCCCCACTCTTCCAGTTTGTTTCTAATAATTTGGATAATTAAGGTGACTGGAATAAATTTTAATGAGTGCAGAGCAATTGCACGTGCAGAAAGGTTCCTTCCACAATAGTTATTAATTCTAATGTAGTAGCCCTGTTGATGTGTCGTTGCAGTCTGTTAGACTTGACCATGGGCACTTCCGGTTCCGGTTTGAGTGAATTTCCGGTTAAAATCTAGGGTGGATAAGTGTATTTTTTGAAAATCTAGCAATTTTTAATGATTATTTTGAATACAAGTAAGCTTTGTGCATCTTCCTGAGGTATGTTTAACCGTTTTACGTAAAATAAACAAATACAAACGAAGGAAATACAACTTTCCTTTTCTACCCCAGCTTGGACCATGGCAACTTTACTTGCACAATGTCGTTCGTACATACGCGGCATTTTAAAGAAGTTTTTTTTTTGTTTTTTCCCAAACAACTAAAGATTGAGAACCATGGCAACTTAAATAAATGGAAGATACACCTGAAAACTTGAAACTCGCACTTATCTTTTTCAAAAAAGGGGCATGGATGAGTAATTACACAATCGATTTCAATTTTTTTTGGCCGTAACAGGAAATCATCGAAAAATTAAGTCAAAATTGTGAACAACTAGTTAATTAATGTTAAGAATTTTAAATACTTAAAAAAATAAAAGTGGGCTTAGAAATTTTGACAAGTATATAATGTTTGTAAAATTCTGTTACTTGAGCCTATGTACCAATCAGCCAGGGTGAATAAAATGAACTAGAACTAAAAATGAACTACGAAGGATAGGGGTCGGTTTTATTTAATTAAAAAATTCTAGGTTTTTTTAACATTATCATTTAATCATTTTTTCATAGAAATTTTTATCTGCAATTCTCTTTACAATAATTTGTGTTCAATCTGATTGGTTTCTTTGTGACTGTTTTTATTATCAATTTCTCTTCAAAGTACGAGAAATTACTATTTTCATTTATCGTACTTACTACATTCATCATTAATATAAAACTTCAAAATTATATTTACTTACAGATGCTGACGTCACCAAAATTATGGTTTGTGCTGTTGGTCTCTCTATTATGTACCCAACAGAAAGATTTGGAAAATTACGCTCATGAAAAACACCAGGAAAAATTTTGAAAAAAGTCCAGTTAAAAAATTTCAAAAAGACATTCTTCTAAAAGAGACAGCAAATAATGACCAAAATATCTCGTGTCGCATCGATTTTAAAAACATAAGTGAAAATGAAGAAGTACTTAAGAAGCTCCACAGAGCTATTTCCATTAGAAAGGTTGGAATTATTTTTCCCGCACCTGAACATCGAAAACGCCGAAATGGATGAGGAGTTGAAAAATCGATTAACTGAGTGGGAAATTCTTGACCCTGAAAATGATCTAATGAATCAGATGCCGGTTGATTATCGTCTTGTAGCTTTTGATTTTTCAGAGTTTAAAGATAACGACACCAATATTACATAGCTATTAAGAAGGAACCACACAACTGTCTTTTAATGAAACTGATATAGAGAAAGTTAAAGCAATTCTATGGAGAAATATTCTTTTAAATTTTTCCAGCCATTATTTGTGTAATCATGACTTTACAACTGGCGGAGACTTAAAATTGGCACTTTTTTGGGATAACCACTGTATGGATTGGATATGATTTAAAATGTCAGACATTGTCCCAGTGGCAGGAAAATGAATATCGCGACCTGAGAAAAGATTTCCAACACGTCATTATAGCGATCGGGTGCTTTTTAGTAGCAATTCAATTCTTGTGGCTGTATCTCCTGATAGTAAAGAAACAGCCTATTAATCTTGACTAAAAAAAAGGAGATAGACCATGTGGTATAAAACGTGTAATTAAAAAGTTTCTGTATGACCAATACATCGGCCGCATTTAATAGAGATCCTTGTATGAAAACAATGGTTAATTCCCCAGTGTTCCGATTTTCGGCTGTAACAAATTGGTCTATATTATTTTTTTGGGGATTGTACAGAGTCATTTACAGACACATTTTAGCCAAGAAACATTTTCATTCTACAAAATCATTTACTCTAGCGAGCCGTTTTGTGATTGGGCCAAGGCCAACGCCTATGCTTGTGATTTGTCATATATGATAATCTCCAGTTTTTTTGTTGTTTTCTTCGCTTGTTTGTATTATGAATTTCTTCCAATTAATGAAGAAAATGAAACAATTTCCAAAACATATCTCTATCTAACTTTTTCCAAAAACTTGTTAGTGTTATCAAAACTGCTTTCAAGAGAAAGATTATAATGATAAATCAAGTTTTTTGTCCTGTTGTTTGTCATGCTGTGTTTTTGCAAATTTTTCCCCCCTTCTTACAATTGTTTTATTTCTCATATTTGTTATAGTTATGACTCTGTATATTTGTTTCAAAGTCCTTGTAGGATTACTTTTACCAGTTGTGTTTAAATTATGGTATTTATGCGACTGTCCGTTAAAAATTTTGTTCTACAATCCTAATACCCCCAGTGTTTTTCTTTTGTTGCCGCTAATGATTAGCTCTTTAGTGTTCATTCTGGTATTACTTATTTCTTTTTTATCACTTCTCCACTTAAGCATAAATTTCAGGGTCTCATTGTAGGAATGGCCATACTGACGTATTTTATAAAATATCAGATAGGATTGATTGATATCAATGTGAAATTTTAGATATGATTCTGGAAAAACAGGAAACATTAAATGCCACTAACGATAATGTAGAACATGGAGATGAAAAAGTTTACACTTATGTGGAAAAAAATTTAGACACAGTAAGAAATACTTCCAATATTTTTCTGTGTAAATGTTTTATTGTTCTCATTTATTTCCCTTTGTAACTCTTAAAACAATATCAAAGAGTGAACATAATTCAGACAATATCCACAGTTTTTTTGGGCATATTTATATTTGTTCTACCATGGATAGTGGATGAATATTTTTAAAAAATATTACAACATGACAGACAAGAAATAGAATTATTAGTTGACATATATTACAGGAATAGTAATAATGAACAAATTGCTCTGGTCATAATAATAGGGATACATCTGTATGAATAATTTATTAAGAGGCGACATCCCCCGAAATCATTGCACTCTTCGCCATATAAACTCCTGACCGAAAAAGACAATTTAACTGGGTTTATTATCGCGCAATCAAGGATATTTAAAGTTTGAAACCGATTGACATCTGCTATTTATCCTTCTGAGGAAGCGAATCAAACAGAAAATGCAAAAAAATACTGAAAGTCGAGTCGGTAATATCCTCAATATAATCCTTAATCCTGAGAAAAGCATTTGAATTGTTGTTGTTTTTTTTTTTTTTTTTGTTTTTTTAAGTAAACATGTATTTTTCTTGGGGCAATAACTGTATGCATGACGTGTTTTTCTGTTTTAAGATTTAGTTTAAGTAAGGTTTAACATGTTTAACAAAACTACTTTTATCAGCGTATGCACATTTTTATGAGGTCATTCACAGAACACATTTCAATCCCGTTCAATTCTGTCCATTCGATCAGGAAAAGAAATTCATATGACCGGAGAGACAAAGGCATTGCTTATTCAAAGATACATATTTTTGGAGTTTTGAATGATTCTTTTCTGGCGGGTTTATTTACTGTGAAATCACCTTTTTTATGGGAGCATAATTTTCTTTGTTTTTTAGGGATGGAAACCAACAATTAAAAAACCACCACGAAATTTAAAATTTCATATGCATTATAATTTTACATTCTCAGCCTAGAAATCAAGTCCCCAGAATCCAATATTGTTTTCTTAAACGTCGAAATTTTGACCCCACGAAAATATTTGATTTCACAATATATGTTTGTATCTCTTTGCTACGGTACAACAGTTTATTTCCCACTGATTTGTAGTGGATATGATGTTGTGTGTTTTAATTGGATTTAATGAAAATAACAAAAAATTTTAATCGATTTTCTTTTGATTTTTTTTTTTAATATGTATTTTGAAATCCATTGTAATGGTTTCAGACACAAAACAGACAGAGGATAAACTTGTCGTTTTAGGTATATGCAGTTGTTGTTGTTGTTGTTGTTTTTTTTTTTTTTTTTTTTTTTTTTAATAATCATTTTAAATCAGAAGATAACGAATGTTGCTC
>NW_026919414.1:0-156091 GCF_032062105.1 Saccostrea cuccullata
ACTTTAAGATGTCCTACAATATGAAAATAATAATTGTCATGAAAACACGCGCATGTACGTGCGCTGCAATTTGATTGGCTTAAAGTTTTAAAATGGCTATAAATCCCTTGTTTTTCAACCAAACAAGATGGGATTAAGAACATAGACAGGCATAATGGACTCCTACAAGAAAGGTATGGAAGTGATCATGCACGTGCGTGCACGTGCAATGAGTAAAATAGTGTAGACAAGATGATAGAGTCATTACGCTCATGCAATGTTGTTTAAGTCTTAAATGCATAGATTCTGCCTATTTTAATGAAACTTACAGGAATATGGCACTAAAAGGGAGTTGGGGAGCGTTTGGGTAAATCTGTAACGGTTCCCGTTACAATTAGCCCTAGTTATTATTATTCTTTTTTCTTCTTATTTCTTCTCCGGTACTTTTTTTGTCCGGAAGTGTTCTCAGAAACTGTTCACCCAACTGACCTAAAACCTTTTTAGGGTTAATGGGTGTGTAGTGTAGGTGTGCGGAACGAAGGTCATTTTGCGCGCATACGCGTGCACGTGCGTGCGCGTGATATGAGTGAAATGACTGATATACTTAATATAGCTATAACTTTTACATTTTTTAATGAATTGACTTGAAACTCATTATATGATGATATATTAATAGTGTAGATAATGTGACACTGTCAAATTAGCACGAACTTACGCGCATGCACGTGCGCTTCGCTCTGATTGGCTGAAACAAAAATCTCAATATCTTTTCTGTTTTTTGACGAAATGCTTTGAAATTTAAAACATAGGCATACTTTAGGATGTCCTACAAAATGATATATAACAATTGTCATGAAAGCACGTGCATGCACGTGCGCTGCAATCTGATTGGCTAAAACTTTAAATAGCGATAACTCCCTTGTTTTTAAACCAAACAGGATGGGATTCAGAACATAGATAGACATTATGGACTCCTACAAAAGGGTATGGTCATCATGCACATGCATGCACGTGCATGAACGTGCGCTTTGCTCTGATTGGCTGAAACAAAATTTTCAATATCTTTATTGTTTTTTGAAGAAATGCTTTGAAATTTAAATCATAGGCATGCTTTAGGATGTCCTACAATATGATATATAATAATTTTCATGAAATCACGCGCATGCACGTTCGCTGCAATTTGATTGGCTGAAACTTTAAATGGCTATAATTCCCTTATTTTTCAACCAAAAAGGATGGGATTCAGAACATAGATAGACATTATGGGCTCCTACAATAGTGTATGATCATGATGCACATGCATGCACGTGCGTGCACGTGAAATGAGTAAAATTACAAATACACTGGATTAAACATATTTTTAAATACGTATGGAATAAATGTTGTAATATTTAGTATATCAAAATATACGAATAGTGTAGACAAGATGATATGGTCATTACGCACATGCATTCAAATGCGCATGCGTGCAATGCTGAAATTTGAATAAACTTGATATACTCCTGGGTAAATAATGTTAAAGTCTAAAATGCATCGTGTTTGTCTTATTTAATGAAGCGTACAGAGAATATGCCACAAAAGGGAGTTGGGGAGCGTTTGGGGAACATCTGTAACGGTTCCCGTTACAATTAGCCCTAGTTATTATTATTATTATTTTTTTTCTTATTTGTTCTCCGGTACTTTTTTGTCCGCGAGTGTTCTCAGAAACTGTTCACCCAACTGAGCTAAAACCTTTTTAGGGTTAATAGGTGTGTAGTGTAGGTGTGCGGAACGAAGGTCATTTTCCGAGCATACGCCTGCACGTGCGTGCGCGTGAAATGGGTGAATTGACTGATATAGTTAATATGGCTATAACTTTTACATTTTTTGATGAAATGCTTTGAAACTCATTACATAAAGATATATTAATAGTGTTAATAATATGACACTGTCAAATTAGCACGAACTCACGCGCATGCACGTGCGCTTTGCTCTGATTGGCTGAAACAAAAATCTCAATATCTCTTTTTGTTTTTTGACGAAATGCTTTGAAATTTAAAATAGAGTTATACATAAGAATGTCCTGCAATATAATTTACAAAAAAAAATCAAGAAATCACGCCCATGCACGTGTGCTGCAATCTGATTGGCTGAAACTTTAAAAGGCTATATCTCCTTTGTCGTTTAATGAAATGCTTTGAAATTTAAAACATAATCATACTTTAGAATACCCTGCAATATGATATACAGAAAAATTTAAGAAATCACGTGTGCTGCATTCTGATTGGCTGAAACTTTGAATGGCTACATCCCCTTTGTTTTTTGACGAAATGCTTTGAAATTTAAAACATTGTTTTACATTAGGATATCCTACAATATGATATACAAAAAAATTCATGAAATCACGAGCATGAACGTGTGCTGCAATCTGATTGGCTGAAACTTGAAATGGCTATAACTCTCTTGTTTTCCAACCAAACAGGATGGGATTCAAAACATAGATAAATATAAGGAACTCCTACAAGAAGGTATAGTCATCATGCACGTGCACGCACGTGCGTGCATTTGGAACGAGTGAAATTAAAAATACACTTAAATGAGTGATTTTTAATACTTTTGGACTGAATGCTTTGATAGTAAGTATATTAAAATATATAGATAGTGTAGACAAGATGATATGGTCATTACGCACATGCATTCACATGAGCACGGTGCAATGCTAAAATTTGAATATAATTGGTATCCTTCTGGGAAAATTTTGTTAAAGTCTAAATTACCAGAATTTGTCTTATTTAATGAAGTTTACAGGGAATATGGCACCAAAAGGGAGTTGGGGAGCGTTTGGGGAACATCTGTAACGGTTCCCGTTACAATTAGCACTAGTTAAGGTCTTCCGTCTTCAGCGGAAGACCTTCTTGTTATTCTTCGGTTTCTTTTTCACTTTTTTTCTTACCTATTATTATTCTTTTTTTTCTTACCGATTTTGTGCATGCGATTTCTCGAAAACGACTCGATGGATTTTAATGAAACTTTCAGGACTCATGTAACATTACTTAAACTTGATTCATTTTTTTTCGTTTTGATGACGTCACTTCCGGTCCGGAAATATTTTTTGATGCGATTTTATGTATTTTTGAAGGGTCAAAATAGGTTGTCCGCGAACGTTCTAAAAAATGGCTATAGATAGAAACATGAAAATTTCAGGTTGATAGTCTAAGTCCTATAGATGTGCAAAATGTATTTCATTTTTATCGGAAGTGCCGCACGTCAGCGCTCGCTATGGCCCGAAAATAGTCGCACGTGAATTTCAAAATTTTCAACACCTTTAAATGGCTATATTTTTTTACCTGGAAATATTTTGATATTTAAAAAACATATAGAACAAAATGAAGTGAAAAAATATCAGATCTTTCAAATCATATCTTGTAAAATGGGTGCTAAAATTAAGGGCCGCAAGATTGGCCTAAAACTTTAAATTTTTCTCTTTATTTCTCAAAATTTTTTGAAATTTAAAATACGTCAAAGAAGCAAAATTGTACAAAATGATAGCTTAAAAAAATCTATTGAAATTACGCAAAATACGTCCGGCTGTCGTCACTTCCGGCCACACTTTAAGTAGTGGCTAAACTCCCTTGTTTTTTCCCAACCACAAGTTTTGGGAATTTACATATGTAAGGGAGCATAAAAAGAAGTTTTTGCACGTGCACGTCGTCGTCACTTCCGGTATCAAACTCGAAAGAAGATAGCATAAAATGGCTTATTCTGAAGGTTTTGATGCAAAATTGAAATTATAATGTCACTGGAGACTACTTAGCTCATTGCTTTCTTTTGTTCCGTCACTTCCGGTCAAAACCGGATGGAAGACCTACTCGTTGCTTTGCAACGAGCTTTGCTCTAGTTATTATTTTTTTTTTTCTTCTTTGTTCTCCGGTACTTTTTTGTCCGCGAGTGTTCTCAGGAACTGTTCACCCAACTAAGCTAAAACCTTTTTAGGGTTAATAGGTGTGTAGTGTAGGTGTGCGGAACGAAGGTCATTTTGCGCGCGTACGCCTGCACGTGCTTGCGCGTGCAATGAGTGAAATGACTGATATATTTAATATAGCCATAACTTTTACATTTTTTGATGAAATTCTTTGAAACTCATTATGTAAGGATATATTAATAGTGTATATAATATGACACTGTCAAATTAGCAAGAACTCACGCGCATGCACGTGCGCTTCGCTCTGATTGGCTGAAACAAATATCTCAATATCTTTACTGTTTTTTGACGAAATGCAATGAAATTTAAAATATATGCATACTTTAGGATGTCCTACAATATGATATAAAACAATTGTCATGAAAACACGCGCATGCACGTGCGCTGCAATCTGATTGGCTTAAACTTTAAATGGGTATAAGTCCCTTGATTTTCATCCAAACAGGATGGGATTTAGAACATAGACAGACATAATGAACTGCTACAAGAAAGTACTGTCATCATGCACATGCATGCATGTGCGTGCACGTGCGCTTCACTCTGATTGGCTGAAACAAAAACCTTAATATCTTTTTTGTTTTTTAACGAAATGCAGTGAACTTTAAAATATATGCATACTTTAGGATGTCCTACAATATGATGTATAACAATTGTCATGAAAACACGCGCATGCACGTGCGCTGCAATCTGATTGGCTTAAACTTTAAATGGCTATAAGTCCCTTGTTTTTCATCCAAACAGGACGGGATTTAGAACATAGACAGACATAATGGACTCTTATAAGAAGATATGGTCCTCATACACATGCATGCAAGTGCGTCCACGTGCTCTTTGCTGTGATTGGCTGAAACAAAAAACTTCAATATTTTTTTTTGTTTTTAGACTAAATGCTATGAAACTTAAAACATAGGCATACTTTAGGATGTCCTACAATATGATACATGTATATAAGAATTGTCATGAGAATACGTGCATGCACGTGCGCTGCAATCTGATTGGCTTAAACTTAAAATGGTTATAACTCCCTTGTTTTCCAACCAAACATGATGGGATTTAGAATATAGATAGAGATAATAAACTCCTACAAGAAGGTATGGTCATCATGCACATGCTTGCACGTGCGTGCACGTGAAATGAGTAAAATTAAAAATATGTTTGAATGAGTATATTTATAATACTTTTGGATTAAATGCTTTGAAATTAAGTATATCAAATATATATGTAGTGTAGACAAGATGATATGGTCATTACGCACATGCATTCACATGAGCACGCGTGCAATGCTAAATTTAAATATATTTTGTATTCTTCTGGAAAAACGATGCTTAAATCTAAATTGCATAAAGTATGTCTTATTTCATAGAGCTTACAGGGAATATGGCACCGAAAGGGAGTTGGGGAGCGTTTGGGGAACATCTGTAACGGTCCCCGTTACAATTAGCCCTAGTCTTAAATGCAATCGGAAAAGTGCAAAGTAAAGATCAATTTAAAAATAAGGTTAGATTGCCTATCACAGCTCGCATAGTACATAGAATTTGTACAGGTTAAAGGAATTGCATGTTCAAATTTTATACAAATGTTATGTCAGAGGCTATGTATGTTACAGCTTTTTTCTGGTTTTTCCATTG
Source organism: Saccostrea cuccullata (assembly GCF_032062105.1). Taxonomy (NCBI): domain Eukaryota; kingdom Metazoa; phylum Mollusca; class Bivalvia; order Ostreida; family Ostreidae; genus Saccostrea; species Saccostrea cuccullata. Next base: position 5,569 of record NW_026919414.1, read on the forward strand.
TGTTGAACTGACAATTCAACAGAAATTTGATCCATGTTGTCATTTACATGTAAGCTGTGAAGATATCCAAATTCACAAAGATTGTGTTAAGACATTTTCAAGACTTCTAAAACAGATCATTTTCACAAGGGTCTAGTATTGTATTGCACTCAAAGGACACAAAGGTATGCCCAGTAAAATCTATGTGTAAATACTGTAAACAAACTTTTAATCGCGACGACTTTCTTTCGCAATATACCGGGGTGAAATAGTTTGCGATGATTAATTTTCGCGATAAAGCCTTTCTGGATCTGTTGTTAATGGACAGAGAGACTTTAAGGACCGGTTCGCGGCGAGAAATATTCGCGATGACAAGGCTCTCGTGAACTTCGCGAAAATTTCTCGCACGCAAATAAAAGATGGTTTACAGTACATGCAGGTGAGAAAATTCTGTTATGCTGGACCTAAAGAAGCCCTTTTCATTAGAGAGGATAAACTCTGAATCAAAACCAAGACTTTCTAAGATAAATTACAAGTGTTCAATGAAATATGATTTTGTAACATCAAGGCAAATTTGTAAAATATTTTAGTAGTATTGTAAATGAATTTTTGGAACGCTCAATTATTTTTCTGTTGTGTTTTGAAAAATAAATGTTTTTTTAAAGAAATGTACAAGTTTATACTAGGATAGCTTCTTGAATACTTTCTAGGTTCATCTGCTTCACCAGGCTCTTGGGATGAAAAACTTACACAAGCTCAAATTTTATCTCGGTCTACAGAAGGAAATGTGAGACTAAGCTCAAAAGGAAGCTCATATAAGATTTATGTTCTCAGAGAGCTTACGTTCATGAACATTTCCACACTGAAAATTCTTAAATGATGCATTTTTATCACAAAAGAGTGGGCTCATTGGGGGCCGCTAGAAAAACAAAAAAATTAGCATACTAACTTTATTAAATCGCCGAAATATGTCTGAAATATTGCTGACACGGCGTTAAAAAATAATAAACAATCATAATCAAGAACTTTGAATGGACTCAATGCTTTAAGGTCCTGCAAGGGTCCAGTTTCTATTTCCATGATACATGCTCGTATCTATAAATTGGAGGAAAAGGAATACTTTATGCTGGCCAAACCATTGCCCTGTCCATTTTGCATGATTTGAACCTGAGGATTCAATACTTTAATGATGCATTTATGCAGTTTGATGCTTGGAATTGGGCTCTGAGGAGATGCTTTCATTTTACTTGCACCCCATACAAGATGAAGATTGGAAAGAAATTTTGTGTCAGTTACTCACGCACTCACCTGCAATTTATTTTATAATGAAATTTAGCCGTTGATAAAATCCACTGTTACTTTAGTTAAGTGTATATAAATCAAGAACAGTATCATCTCCCTGATGGTGAAATAACCTGTATCAATAAGTAACACAAGTGAAATAAATTAAGTAACACGCATTTTCTTAAATTTGCATTGTGCTTAGTTTTACAGAAACCATTTAAGATGTTTTTATGTAAGCTTTTGCACTTATACATAATTTGGTGTGAATTCATTATTTATATCCATTTTTTAGATTTCAATTTTAAAGAAACTCAAGATCTTCTCATCGACCATTTCGCATAGTATTTAAAGATAAATATTTCGTCAGTCGTGAAAATTAGTTTAGATTAATTAGAGATTAATTTTATATTGATGATTAGGGAATAAAACGTGACAAGAATAAATTGTTCGTTTACAGAATACATCCAGAATTATGCAGTAAAATATGTATGTATTAGAATTTTATTTACCTAAAACTGATCATGTAACAATACCCTGGGAATATTTTCAGTTAACGGAAGCAGATGACATTAAACATTTTTGATTAATTTATCGTTTATTACACAAATCTTTTTTTGAAGGCGATGCTCCTTATGAGCATCGGCCAGCGGGTATATACATGGGGGGAAAATTTGGGTCACTTAGTCACTGTTTAGTTTGGGATTTACATGCATATATACCGTTCAGAAGATAGTGGATTATCGTTTTAATTTTACTGTGATGTGTTTTATGGGCACCTGTCCCTGTAAATACATCGTACATAAAACTTAGCCAGATTGTTTTATTTCAAACACCGATGAGATTTTAAGGCAGAGGAAATATTTTCATGTTTCAAATTTACTGAATCATGGAAAAGTATAACCGTTTACCACTCGTCAGCGCTATAACTGGTGGCAGCGGTGGGATTTTCCGCATTATTGCAGTGATTTTCATTTATTTTATTGTGGATTTATTCAGTAGATTCTATACGTGAAGATGAGGTAATTTTGTTATCTTACTTTTTATACTATTCGAAAGAACAGATCTGGATTTAGAAAGTCAATAGTGGACACTGAAAAATACAATATTACATGTGAAAACAGCGGCAAAGTCTTTCCAAGGAATCAGGCAAAGAACTGTATCTTGTGAAAATTATGAGCTTTCTATGTTCAAATTCAGTAGCCAGTTTTACTAAAGGTCGTAAGTCAAAGCGTTTTACTTCAGATCTTATCTTTCGTTTAAGCGTAGATTTAAGTAACAAGAGGCCCACGGGCCTTATAGGTCACCTGAGCATTATGCAACAATTTTCCAGTTATTGAATTTGATTCATGTTTTAAGCCAGATGCTATATGACATTCACAATTTTGAAAGAGGCACCATTGATCATCATAACAATACACCTAGCAGTTGCTTAGCTTGGTGACTGAATACCCATATGCAGGGTAGGGGAACAAAAATGCATTCCAACTAACCAGTAGTGCCCCTAACACTGTGACATAAACCCCTGACCCTAGGTCCACATATTGCACAAATTTCAAAAAGGCACCCTTAATATCAAAAAATAAATAAATGTTTTATAAATACAAAAGAGCAGATTTCAAACAATAAATTCATTTTCAGTATTAAGTAGAGCCCCCACCCCACCCCGGACTTTGGGGCTTTGAAATTCACAATTCTGCAAGATTAGGGCCCTTGCTCATCATAACTATAAAGGTAGTTCATCTGCTTTATACCCAGAGACAAAGAAAAAAAATTTCAAAGATTTAATGTATTTTCATTATATAATCAATTGAGCCCCGCCCCCCTAACACCAGAACCCCTGACCCTGGGGCCATAAAATTCATAATTTTAAAAGAGGCATTCTTGCTCATTATAACTATGTACTTAGTTTATTTAATTCCTAGGAGCAGAGAAGAAGATTTTCAAAGAATTCATGTATTTTCAATATATAATCAATAGAGCCCTGCCCTAACACCAGAAACCCTGACCCTGGGACCATAAAATTCACAATTTTGGTAAAAGCACTCTTGCTCATCATAACTATGCACTTAGTTAGTTTATTTAATACCTAGGAGCAGAGTAGAAGATTTTCAAAGAATTCATGTATTTTCACTATATAATCAATAGAGCCCCCCCAACACCAGAAGCCCTGACCCCGGGGCCATAAAATTCACAATTTTGGTAGAGGCACTCATGCTCATCATAACTATGCACTTAGTTAGTATATTTAATACCCAGGGGCAGAGAAGAAGATTTTCAAAGAAATCATGTATTTTCACTATATATAATCAATAGAGCCCCGCCCTAACACCAGAACCCCTGACCCTGGGGCCATAAAATTCACAATTTTGGTAGAGGCACTCTTGCTCATCATAACTATGTACTTAGTTGGTTTATTTGATACCCAGGAGTAAAGAAGACGATTTCCAAAGAAATAATGCATTTTCACTATATACTTATTTAGCCCCGCCCTAGCACTAGAACCCCTGACCCCAGGGCCATGGATTTCACAATTTTGGTAAAGGTCTCAATGCTGATTACAATCATACAAACAGTTTGACTGCTTGATGTCCAGGAGTAAAGAAGAAGATTTTTAAAGATTACATTAATTTTAGTGGTTTTGGCCCCACCCCTCAGGACCCAGGGGACAGGGACCATGAAATTCACAAATTTTGTCCCCCCTTCACCCATAGATGCTTTGTGTGATAATTTGTGGAAATTGGTTTAGCGGTTGCAGAGAAGAAGCTGAAAATGTTCAAATGTTAACACACGACGGACGACGAACGACAGACGACGACGGACGAAAACGGATAGCAATAGGTCACCTGAGTTTACTCAGGTGACCTAAAAATCTACGGGTGCCCGATAGCAACCGTAGAAACGCAAGCAGCTTTACAAAAATGGCGGTCATTTCTTCGACGAGCACTTCAGAGAGAACGCGAAAGAAGTCAACCTGTTGACGTGTTGGACGATGTCAACCTCATTTCAAGTTACAGATTTTCTACTGACATTGATTGATGGTATTGACGCTAATTTAGGACCTGTAATGAATAGGTCCCACTCAATTCCTACACAGTTGCAGGTAATTCCATCACTAATATGAACAATATGGAAGTTGTTGAAATATTGTCTCTCTTTGGAGAGTTCCCTAATAAGAAAAAAAATGTGCACCCATTCATGAAATTCGTACTTTCAGAGAAAGTTCGATAGTACCTGTACATGTATTAAATTTTCTAGACACGGCATTTTAACATTTTTTTAAATATGAAATTTTAAAAAAAACTTAGAAGTCTGTGTGAGGACTGTCAAGTCAACATGATAACCCCAGCTCTAGCACCATAACACCCTTGGGAATATCCAAGTAAGCCTTTGTCAAGGTTACATATAGATTTTGCTGGACCAGTTATGGATAATGTTTCTCATCATAATGGATACTTACTGAAAGTGGCTCGAGGTCATCGTAATAAAAACATCACTACCCGGACATCAATAGACAAAATTGCTGGGCATATTTTCTACTCATGGATTACCGGAAGTGATAGTTCTCCATAACGGACCAGCATGAACAAGCATGTACAAGTCGGGAATTTGAGCATTTCACTGAAGAAATGGAATTCGGCACATTAAAACTTCACCTTATCACCTAATCGTTTTGCACACATTAAGTCTAGTGTTGCCTAATGAAACCAGAAGTCTCTGTCGAGACTGAAGCTCTACTGATTAGTACTTATAGCAAAGGAAGAGATAATTAAAGCAGTTGGGAATTGAAACTTTACAACAGCAATATAAAGATTAATGATCCTCCTTGATTAAGTCTCTTTATGTTCTTGGTGTAGTCTACCTGCATGCCACATTTTATTATATTCCGACTAAAACTGTATTTAGAGTCGCAATATGAAAGAATTTCCACAGAAATTTCTATTGTTAGTAACCATGGCAACACCGTTCATCGAAATCAAAAACCGATATATAGAATTTTAAACCTTAGCGTATTCTACGCGTGTGCAAAGTTATATTGAAATCAGACCACAACTGTAGGAGGAGTAGCATTTAGAACATTTACAGACAGACAGACGGACGGACGCCGGACGCATTACTATCGCACAAGATCTTCTGGTCTCTGACCAGTAAAACTTAAAATTTAACGGTGTCCATGATAATAATTCAAAAAAAATAATTTCGACGTTATGTTATTATCAAATTAGCGTTTGGTCAGACTGGCCCATGCGACTTGCTTCAACAAAGTAATTACCTATAATATTCATAATAAAGTTTAAATTGTTTTAACTTTTTGTATATTTACTAAATCATCGTCTGCATCAAGATATTACCAAACACGTTTGCCATTGTAGACTATTAAAAAAATAAAGTGTTTGTCCACGAACATTTTGGACAATCCTCATATGCAAGACTGTGCTGAAGATAACTTTTATAATGAGAAGGCAGAATGCAAGGCACAGATGAAGAAGAATGTGTTGTATCAAATGGATCCAATATTAAATGGATTGGTGTATCGTGGAAAGTCAGTTCGTGTGTGCTGTGGACAAGGACCCAACTGCTACATGTAAGCATGTATGTGTTGTGTTATTCAGTTACAGATGTTCTGTAAAAGGTGAGACATAGTATATGCAACAGAGGAAACGAGCACTCAGAACCTTCAAACTTTCATTCAAGCCGAAGTGTATAAAGGCAGTCCAATAACAGCAAATGACTTGTCATTAGTTGGTGAAGTGGATGTGAGTTGTGATCCACGACCTAGAGCATATCGCAATATGCCAAGATACTCATATACCATAATTATCCAAACATGGACCATTTGGCAGTCTCGCAAATTTTCCTACTTGCGAACAGAAGCCAATTGGCCACATCCCTTATCTGAGCACTTTTGTTCGTTCAGTACCTTATGAATGATATCAGCATATCTCTACATGCACTGGGAGGAGGAATGATTTGAACAAATTTGTATGTACGCTGACTATGTTACCTTATTTAACTCACAAATCATGGCTTGAGAAGTTTTAAATGGATTTTTTTTTGTTACCTACATGTATAATTTAATTTTAAGACCCTGTCGGCCGCGTAGCGCAATGGTTAGAGCTGATCCTTACCGCGCGGGTTCGAATCCCACTTTGGGACTTGACCGTATAGACTGAGGTCCCGTGTCGCAGCAGATGCTGTCTGAGAAGGATCCTTCCCTGCCCAATGGCCCTTATACTTGATATTGCGATTACTTAACTTAGCGGAACTCTTTCGCGAAGGAGGTAGGAATCGTCTGTTGGGTGGGGGCAATGTGCTATTCAATACAATGCAAGATCGATCCTTGTAGCATTTATAAGGAAAGATAAGTAAAAAAATCCTGGTGGAATACCTCGCTAAACAATCGCTGAACCAACCTAATATATTTTTGAGAGGAGCCAATTCTAAATTGTCACATTTTTAACGATATCTTTAATTAAGCGGACTCTTCTCGTTAAATTTTCATTGAAAATCGTCACATTTTTAAGCAGATAAAATATTCTTAACTTTCCTTATTTGACGATCTACTATTTGAAGTTCAATATCTGGCAAAACATCGTGATTTCGGCATGAAATTGTACGAATCATTCGATCATCACTACTGTAAACAATGTCATTTGCCCCCAGAAATTTAGACTTTTCTCGACTCCCCCGCAAAAGAGCTGTAGTAAGTTAGATAACTGCGACGTACTCATTAGTAGTCGCGATATTACGTATTGCCGAGTATAGGACAAAATAAGCAACTCTTCACCGGCAGGCGGTGGCGTCTCCATACGAGTGAAAAATTCTCGAGAGGAACGTTAAACAACATACAATCAATCTTTAAAGGACTCGCCCTACTTGTTACATGTTTTTGAATAAACAACATATTTCTTTAAAAACTAGAGGCACTGTGAAGCAATGAGCTCACTAAATGATACCCCCGCCTCCCATATGCACATAATAGCAGTGTCCACGTTTTGTTATGGGGAATACGAAATACGAGTCGGATCGAAAAGTATAATAGGAGGTGCACAATTGCAATATGTAATAAAGATTCTGTGAAAGTCTCATTTACAGGAACAGCCAACCCAACAACTACCCATTGCAATTTCAGCAGAGAGTTTTTTTCTCTAGAAACTGAAGACACGGAAGCAGCCTCCGTCAATCATCCAGTACCATCTTCTATCCTACAACAGGTTAAATTTGAACCGAATCCTCATGAGCAAATTGCCATGGCAACAGGACATTCTCTCCCAAATTCTTTGGAAGTGAATCTCCACTGATTTGGATTGCCAAACTAGTAGAATGGCAAAACTTTAATAACTATACATATGCAAAAGAATTGAACTGGGCACCATGTGCTCTGGATGGAAGTGTTAGCACTTCGTTTCTATCCCAGCCCTTACATGCATCACTGTTTTTTAAAGAAAAGTTGGAGAGATTCCAACCTGTGGCATATGGTATTTCCTTCATGGGTATTCGACAAGACATTGACGAAACCACAGATGCCTACATAGAAAGCGAAAAGGATTGGACTAGACCACGTATTGAGGAACAGTACAAGGTACAGGCCACTGTATCTGGCCTTAATCAACTCATTCGCGGTAAAGTGCTAACCAGAAAACCTTAGACTTTCCAAGAACTGAGGAAGGCCATTCACTCCAGCATTTACACCCAACCAATACAAATAGTGAAATTTGAATAAACAATCGTTGTGCCATGTTAGCAAGGCAAATGATGAAGTTGACGAACACTTTAAAATCCCAAATTAATGCGATTCAGGATAAACAGTGACCAGAGGAACCACCAGCTCAACCCTACCCGCACCATGAGAGGCAAAACATCAAGGGAACCCCCAAACCGCCAAACATGACAGTGCACAGCAGACATGGCAGAGAGAGGGAGAGAGCTGCAAGGGATGTGGTGAGTCATGCAGTATTAGATATAGGTGTCCAGCATTTAACACCAAATGCACATGTTGTTACAAATGGCACCGTAATGAAAATGTCTGTTTCAAAAAACAAAGATTCTCCCAAAACAAACAAAACACCTTCAAAAAAAAACTAGTTAGAGATGCGTACCTGTCCCTAGCAAGGATAGGCATCCAATTAAGGTAATTCCACCCTCCTATGATGTCATAGGTTTTTGCAAAAAATGTTTTTTGTTTTAATTAATACCTGATAGAACAATATCTTTTGGAGTAATGCTTTTTAATAGGTGCAGTGATAAATATTGTAAAGTAAAAGAATTTAAAAATGCCTATTTTCTTGATTTAATCAATTATTCAATCTTTTAAAAATGTTGACAAGGTCAATAACTCCTTCTCAAGTCTCTTCATTCAGGCATTTGCTTTACTGTACTTCTATTAATGTAAAATAGTCTCCCTGATATTCACAATTCAGAAGTATCTTATATGTAGGAAGTATTTAGGAATATTCAGCAGCAGCAGAATTATGCATTTTTATCCAGTTTCTATATATTTTTTTTTATCATACTGTTAACAAAGAATGTTCAGTTTTTGTTGTTGACATATAGTTCTGTTTTTTTTCTGTCTCTTATCTTAAATAAAATGGCGACTTATACATTTTTAGCAATAAGTGAAAAATTTAGAGTATACTAAATGAAGAGAAATGCAGTTACTGTACTTTGAGCCATTAGAATTGTGAGGGTGGAAAGACCTTAACAGATCTTAAGCAATGAATCTGGATACAGTGCTAAGAAACCCCCCCCCCCAATTCTAACATGCATGTCTACTAGCAAACTTCCATCCACTTCCCTTAAAACCCAATCCAATTCTCAGAGTGTTAGTCTAACACCAACCACTGCTGATCCTCCTAGCACACCAAACCCATTACCACCAGACGCGGCTCAGCATGACGATACTCAGAATCACTTACACGACAACAATGCCCCAGGTGACATGGGATATATAGAACAATTAGATGATACAAATTCATTATCTTAATTAGGCCAAGAGTGATATGGCCAGATGGTCTGTGCTTTGTTTGACTTAATTATTGTTTATTTCAAATCATAATCTTCAACTCTGCTTGTAAATCATATAACTCGTGTCATTTGTTACTCAAAATTATCAATTATCAATCTAATTTATAAATTTAATTTTTTTTTTTGTTAACATTCGGAGAGTTTGAATCGGGACGCCCTTGTCATTGATACTGTACGACCCAACGAGAAGTACAGGTCTGCAAATCGTGAGGTGGCTTTATTTGCCATTACCTATAGTCCACCCTAGTGGCTTTCCAGCAAGCACACGCACCTAAAGCGAGGGTGCGATATATCTTTTGACCGTGTTGCGAGTGTAGCATATAATAAGAAAGAGAAAGATATTGTTAAGTATTTTAAGTCAGTCTTTTTCTAAATTCATTGCTTATTTAATATTCTGCAGTATTTATATAACTCCCGGTCACTCGTTCTATTTTTAGAATAGTTCGTTTACACCTGGACACTCATTAGGAGTGACGGTCATTTGTTTATACCCCATCACTCCTTAGGAGTGATGGTCATTTAGTATATATACGGGTACTTATTTGATACGGGGACAGTCGTAATACAGTTTTGATATAGTTCTGTTGGGATATACTTCGCTCAAAAATTGTTTCAGGATAAATTATACAGTGTTTGATTATGATGATTTTGGATGATTCTTAACTATGATTATGTGAAAATAAAAGTTGAACCGATACTGACTTTTGATTTCCAAGGAGGAAGTAAATCGCCGGGGCGATTAAATACCTGGATTATGCATTGCGCGTTTACTCATATTTGACATAATATTGCTACCTGCATAAACATGGATTAACTAAATTAAATCTGATAATTGCTCGGACGTTACAACTGGTGGCAGCGGTTGGGATTTAACAATTTCGATGAGATATTTTTATTCCGGTAGGATATATTACGGTGATAATTCAGTGAATTTGTGAACTATGGATTTACCTAGAAACGTTTCGAACCAGAGACGTGCGTATATTTATGATTATGATGATTCAGGGAATAAAGTGCTCATCAGGATTGAACCATTCGATTTGAGGAAAGAGTGCCCGAATAGTTACAATATGTTCATCACAACAGAAAATCGAAATCGAAAGTAAAGGGATTATGAGCTATTTCTACCGATGTCCGGCATGTGCTTGCCGTATAAAAATTCACGTGTAACTTTATTAGATGTGATGTGAATAATGTAATCATTTTGTCAAACTGGATTTATTTGTGAGTGGTGTTTTGGTGACGCACATTGCAGTGATATTGACATCGCTATTTAAACAACCTGAGATACACAAATTAGATATGAAAACTATACGAAGTGCGGAGACTCCTAGGGCCCCCCGAAATTCAGTGCGAAGAAATTTGTTGACGGAATTTGAGGAAGCGGAAACTCCAATTTGTCGTACACCCGACTTTGATTTACGTACTCCGGGAACGGAGGTGCAATTGACACCCGAAGTCGAACGTCCTAAGGGATGGGGAAATTTGTTAAAATTCTGGATATATGTGAGTTCACTATGTGTTTCAGTGATAGCTGTGATTTACAAATTTTTCCCTGGCGAATTTTTGTGTTGGATTACTCGAGAATTCATACTCATGACAGGATCCATTCTGGGATGCATTGTGATAGGAAGTGTAATTTGGAAACTATGTGCCAACCGAGAACGCAGCATAGAGGAATCTGGACAGCCTGTATCTAGTACTGTGCGAGGAAGTCAAACTCGACCGAGAGCGAGCAGAGGAAACAGATTTTTTCACATGTCGCACATGTTTCTAGCCAATCACCGGATATTATTAATATTCCTGTGAAACGAGTTTTTAAGGGAGATGGATCCACTATTTGGAGTGAATTCATTCGATACTTAGAGAATGTGGCAAGTTTGAATCAGTGGTCAGAGCAGCGCATGAGACGCATTCTTTTAACATTTTTAAGGGATAAAGCTGAAGCGTTTGCTTATGGACTTCCGGAAAATACTTTGGGACAGTACAAGTCATTGAAAGAGGCACTAAATCAGAGATTTGGGCATACAGCGCTTAAGGAAAGTTATATAGCTGAAGCTAAGCTGCGCAGGAAACAGGACAAAGAAACATTCCGGGATTTCGGACAGGCCATTCAGGACTTGTATCTTCGTGCTTACCCCGAGAACAGAGAGTATGTAATGGAAAGCTCAATGAAAACATTCCTGGATAACTGTAGCGATAATGACGACTTCCGCCTTGCAGATAAGCGAACACGCCCAAGAACTTTAGACGAAGCTGTTACAGCTGCTATGCAAGAAGAGTGCATACATTTTACCGAAAATAAAAAGCCCCATGTGAAGAAAGAATACCAACCACAGGTGTACACAGTAACTGATGAACGGTACTTTGGTAACAAAACATTAACTAAAAATGTCGATCATACGGTGAAAAGATGTTTTAAGTGTAACTCGTCTCAGCATCTAATGAGGAATTGTCCAAAGAATAGGCTATCGGAAAACAAAGGCAACCAAGATGTCAGTATACCCGGAACAGGAAGTGTCAAATATTCCGGAGATGGAAGTCAGCGGTTAAACTCGAATCGACCGAGGTAGTAGGCCATGCGTCGGTCACCGCACAAAATAGGCCTAATACAGAAAATTTACAGCGTCATGTTTCATGTTCTGAAACTCAAACAGATGTTGTAACGCACAAAGATTTCGGAGTTAAAGCGAATGTGCAGAGTAAAATGACTGAAGATCTAGTGAATGTCCACAGGAAATCTGGTATGAAAGTTAGCGGATTAGTGGAAGGCACTCCGTTGGACTGGAAAATCAACAAAGGTGTGGTGAATACGTTTATCACAGAGGAAGTGTATTATAGTATTCTTCCATTAGATAGACCTGTATTGGAGCTAGTGCGAAAGAAATTCAAAACTGCTGATGGAAGGGAGTTGAAAACAATTGGAACTACAAAAATGATTCTTACTTTCGGAGGTATGAATGTTTATTTTCGCGTTTTCGTGGGAGGCGTACAGTGTAATTTGCTTGGACAGGATTTTATGACAAAATTTCAAGGGCAGTGGAATTATGATAATAATAGCCTAAGTTTGAGCTTGGGAATTGCCAGCTCAAGTGAGGAAATCGAACAAAGCTGCCTGGTAGCGTCTGTGGGAAATAGCGTTATTCCACCTAAGCATGAGGCTGTGTTAAAGTCAAAAGTGAATTACAGGACCAATATCAAAGAAGGAATATTAGTGCCGATTAAACAATTTGTTCATAGTCATGGACTGACTGTTGCGCATACATTAGTGAACGCGGAAAATGGCGTTGTGTATGTGTGAGTATTTAATCCCGGGAATAGTGAAATTTATGTGAAGACAAATACGGAAATTGCATTATTAGCACCAGTGAGTTGTGTTTGTGATTCATTTCCATGGAGTGATGTGTGTAATGTGCGAACCGGAAGTGTGTCCGATGAACTTCCGGATTTTCTATGTGATGTGTTTCAACAAGGATATGAAAACCTGTCAGAAGAACAAGCAATGGAATTCAGAAAGTTTTTACTAGGACGTAAATCCGTTTTTGCTGATCCTAAAATGCCTACGGAGCGCGCAAGAAAAGGAGAACATCGTATCAATCTTAGTGACGACAGCCCATTTAAAGATCGAGTGAGAAGAGTTCCTATATTCAAACGAGATATATTAGATGCTGAAATTGAAAAGTTGCTAAAACAAGGATTGTTCGAGAAATCAAATAGCCCCTGGTCCTTTCCACTTGTTTTGGTACAAAAGAAAGATAAATCATGGAGATTACGTGTGGATTATAGGCGACTGAATGCACAGATAATTAAGGATGCATACCCTATCCCGAGAATTGTCGATGATCTCGACTCATTAGCTGGATCGAGATGGTTTACCTCGCTGGATCTTAACATGGCTTACCACCACATTCCAATGAGGGAAGAAGCCGAGTTGAGGATGACCAGAAGAGGACGGAAACTTAGGAGACCAGCCAGAATCAGAGACTAACTAGTTCTAGTTTATTTTCAAAGCGAATGGCTTAACCAGTTCTAGTTTATTTTCAATGCGAATGGCTGTCTGTGACCAATGCGGAATTCAACTTAATTCAATTAGTGCGTTAAACCAACACAAGAAAGAACAACATTCTTCAAGAATCCAGATTGTGAAGTGTAATTTTTGCCAACGACCTTTTGGTAGACTTTTTAATCTACGGAGACATTTGTGTAATGTACATAGACTAACTATGGAACAGGCTAAGACTGAAATGACCAAGTGTGACAGGACAGAGATGACGCACAACACGATGAGTGAGTCGAGGAAACCCGTGTATGTAACAGTTCTCAGTGACAAGTATAGTGACATTTTTTCTGAGGAAGCGTTTGAACTGGAGTACGAGAACGTATCGTCAGACGAAGAAGAGTTGGAAAAGATGGTGACCGACCCTAACCCGGAAGATCAGAGACGACCGTGATTTCGTTAACCCTAATTATGTTCCCCAAACGGAGTTTGGGAACATATTGTTTTTACTCGGTTTCTTATTATTATTATTATTATTATTTTTTTTCTTATTTGTTCTCCGGTACTTTTTTGTCCGGAAGTGTTCTCAGAAACTGTTCACTCAACTGACCTAAAACCTTTTTAGGGTTAATGGGTGTGTAGTGTAGGTGTGCGGAACGAAGGTCATTTTGCGCGCATACGCATGCACGTGCGTGCGCGTGCAACTCGTGAAATGACTTATATACGTAATATAGCTATAACTTTTACATTTTTCAATGAAATGATTTGAAACTCATTATATAAAGATATATTAATAGTGTAGATAATGTGACACTGTCAAATTAGCACAAACTCACGCGCATGCGCGTGCGCTTCGCTCTGATTGGCTAAAACTAAAATCTCAGTATCTTCTCTGTTTTTTGACGAAATGCTTTGAAATTTAAAATATAGTCATGAATGAGAATATCTTACAAGAAGATATAGAAAAAAATTCATGAAATCACGCGCATACACGTGTGCTGCAATCTGATTGGCTGAAACTTTAAATGACTATATCGCCTTTGTTTTTTGACGAAATGCCTTGAAATTTAAAACATAGTCATACATTAGGATGTCCTGCAATATGATATGCAAAAAATTTCAAGAAATTACGCGCATGCACGTGTGCTGCGATCTGATTGGCTGAAACTTTAAATGACTATATCTCCTTTGTTTTCTGACGAAATGCTTTGAAATTTAAAACATAGTCATTCATTTGGATATCCTACAAGGCGATATAGAAAAAAATCATGAAATCACGCACATGCACGTGTGCTGCAATCTGATTGGCTGAAACTTGAAATGGCTTTAACTCCCTTGTTTTTCAACCAAACAGGATGGGATTCAGAACATAGATAAATATGAGGGACTCCTACAAGAAGATATGATCATCATGCACGTGCACGCACGTGCGTGCATTTGGAACGAATGAAATTAGAAATACACTTGAATGAGTGATTTTTAATACTTTTGGACTGAATAATTTCATATATAGTATATTACAGGTAATATGGCACTAAAAGGGAGTTGGGGAGCGTTTGGGGAACATCTGTAACGGTTCCCGTTACAATTAGCACTAGTTAAGATTGAGACTGTGTATCCGGATGGTACATCAAAAGTTGTGCGAAACACCTCCATCGCGCATTCGAGAAATGTGGACCCAGTGAATGTGGACTTTGCCAACATTGCGATGGAAATAATCACCGAAGTGCCACATCACGTTAATAATCGCCATGTGCGCGTAGTGCACTCAGTGAACTCCACTTTGTGATTTTTATTCAGGATACTGGATACTAGTACAATTGTGCCATTTTATTTTATTGTGTAAATATGACATTTTGTAAATATTTGACTGTAATTGAACGTGTTTTATCATTATCATTTAAGCGTTTGAAAATGTTGTATATTTGTATGTACATAATCTTTGAGCGGAGTCAAAAATCTTAGGCGGGGGAAGTTGTTACGTATTTTTAAGTCAGTCTTTTTCTAAATTCATTGCTTATTTAATATTCTGCAGTATTTATATAACTCCCGGTCACTCGTTCTATTTTTAGAATAGTTTGTTTACACCTGGTCACTCATTAGGAGTGACGGTCATTTGTTTATACCCCATCACTCCTTAAGAGTGATGGTCAGTTAGTATATATACGGGTACTTATTTCATACGGGGGCAGTCGTAATACAGTTTTGTTATAGTTCTGTTGGGATATACTTCGCTCAAAAATTGTATTAGGATGGATTATTCAGTGTTTGATTATGATGATTTTGGATGATTCTTAACTATAATTATGTGTAAATAAAAGTTGAACCGATACTGACTTTTGATTTCCAAGGAGGAACTAAATCGCCGGGGGCGATTAAATACCTGGATTACGCATTGCGCATTTACTCATATTTGACATATTATTGCTACCTGCAATAAACATGGATTAACTAAATTAAAACTGATAATTGCTCGGACGTTACAATACAACCGATAAACAAGAGGCCCAGGGGCCACAGCGCTCACCTGAGCACATCGGGCTTGAATTTATCCCCCCCCCTTCCAGGCGTTCATCATTTGAACAAATTACAATCTACACTACCTGAGGATGATTCCATATAAATATCACTAATCATAGCTTTGAAGTACTTGAAAAGAAGATTTTAAAAGGTTTCCCTATATGTCCCTATGTAAAACTTGGGTCGGCCATTTTGGCCCCACCCTAGCCCCGGGGGTCATGATTTGAACAAACTTGAATCTACACTACCTGAGGATGATTCCACATGAGTTTCATCTTTCCTGGCCCAGTGGTTCTCGAGAAGAAGATTTTTAAAGATTTTTCCTATATATTCCTATGTAAAACAAGGGTCGGCCATTTTGGCCCCACCCTTGCCCCGGGGATCATGATTTGAACAAACTTGAATCTACACTACCTGAGGATGATTCCACATGAGTTTCATCTTTCCTGGCCCAGTGGTTCTCGAGAAGAAGATTTTTAAAGATTTTTCCTATATATTCCTATGTAAAACAAGGGTCGGCCATTTTGGCCCCACCCTTGCCCCAGGGGTCATGATTTGAACAAACTTGAATCTACACTACCTGAGGATAATTCCACATGAGTTTCATCTTTCCTGACCTAGTGGTTCTGGAGAAGATTTTTAAAGATTTTTCCTATATATTTCTATGTAAAACTTGGGTCGGCCATTTTGGCCCCACCCTTGCCCCGGGGGCCATGATATGAACAAACTTGAATCTACACTACCTGAGGATGATTCCACATGAGTTTCATCTTTCCTGGCCCAGTGGTTCTGGAGAAGAAGATTTTTAAAGATTTTTCCTATATATTCCTATGTAAAACTTGGGTCGGCCATTTTGGCCCCACCCTTGCCCCGGGGGTCATGATTTGAACAAACTTGAATCTACACTACCTGAGGATGCTTCCACATGAGTTTCATCTTTCCTGGCCCAGCGGTTCTGGAGAAGAAGATTTTTTAAAAATGCCATTGATTTTTAAGCGGTTAGCTAGCTAACCGCTTTATGGCATGGGCTCCAAAAAACCGGAAACTTCCATAAGGCGCTACCTATCAACATCGCTTTATCGCACGTAACCTTATCCTTCTGCAACCAAAACCGGAAACTTCCACAAGGCGCTACCTATCGACAACGGTAACTTCAGCAAAGCGCTTCCTATGATTTGTATACTGATGGAGTAATATGCCCCCTGGTGAAAGATTGACAATATGCTGTGTACGAAGAGTGGCTATTATAACGATTATATCGAATTCTTATTAGTATTTACCAAAGCATTGACAATACTTAGAACACTAACTTCAAAGATCTGAGAATTTCGTCCTTATTACATGTACATAGTGCGATCGCGATTTATAGCAACTGTTAGTTTATTTTTGAAAGTTGAACGATACGGTTAATTATACAGCAGGTTGAAGGTTATTACAGACTGCATCTCTCGATCGAGTTTGATTTTCCTTGCCAAAGTTTTAAGAAACACCATTTATTAAGTCAAGTCATACCTGAAAAACGTTTTTATAAAAACACCGAATACATCTGCAAGTTTTACACTTTTTGTAACGTTTTTATGGAAACAATAGGATTGCCTCCACAATGAAACGTTTGTTTTCTTCTCTGTCTAATAAACAGTTTTAAAAGCTCAGCTCCAAGGGGTAAATTCTTTGCTCCATCTTTGATAATTTATTACATGTACAAACGATCATAAGGGATCACTTACTTTTAGTTTTGAAAAAAAATAATGGGGCACTTAAAGTAGTAAAATTAATTTTGAAAAAAAAATGGATAAATATATATTAATTTTAATCGGCATTGTGACCCTCTTCTAAAAATCAACCGATATTATTATTCACAGAAGAATGAGGTATGAAAAATCTTGGCAATTAGCAAAAATTTAAAATTTATACTTAGGGGAGATCCGTTCCAATTCTGGACACGGGGTAATTCCGGACAAATAATACAGTCTTTCTCTTTTGTCTTATTTTTCGGTAATTCTGTATGGTTGATAAAAATGTTTATTTATAAGTTTTGAAAATTTGATCAATTCCTAGGGAACGTATTATTAGCTGTGAAAATACTTTTTAAATTTGAATTTGTCCAGTTTGTCGATCATTATTTTGAGCGTTTGAGAAGAATTAAATTAAGATACAGGTGTTTAGAGGCCCATTGATAGAAAAGAAATCAGTGTATATTGTTTAACCGACATATTGAAGAAAGTGACACTGATAACTTCTTAAGTTACACTGACTTTAAGTGTACATTTGAATTTTTAAATACTAGTATTTTTTGATTAGACAACTTTCCTTTTCACATGTTTTATTTGAGAGCAATATTGCATGAAGAGTATATGGCAAATACACATTATATGTCCTTATCTAGACATATTGTGCAAGACTTCTTTTAAATGATTCTCATATACCATTTACTTTATTCGAACATTTACTTGTTTGAAAAGTCAATAAAGTACATTTCATAAAGCTTGATAATCTTGTTTACTCGCCAGTCTTCCCGTACAAGTAGTAGTTCATAATATTACTAAACGGAAGTATTCAGTATCTGTATAAAAATACAGAATGATCAATGATCGATTTAAGAAGAAAAGCTGACTCCTGAAAGTTCAAGAGGTGGGATCCGTTGCCTAGAAGAAGAAGTAAGCATCCCTCGTTGACAGGTTATACCCGCGATGAGCCTACACATCTGGAGCTCTTTGATATCAATTCATTTACAAAGTCTCTGCTCAGTCATCCTTTTTTCTCTGATTAGCCAGCTGTAGATCTACACTACTCCAAATCCATTTTCTAAAGAATTTAATTTGTCATTTTTTTACTTGTTTGCTATATTAGGCTTTACAATTACCTAACTTCAGATTCAATAGAGCATGAAAGACAATTAAATTTTCAAGATCAACATAATTGTTTTCATCCAGAGAACGATAGGATGCCACCAAGAGAGAACTTTTAAAAATGCACTTCTCTTTCAAACTGAAGAAATCTCATGTTTAAATTTTGAAACATGCATTTCAATCTAATTAAAATTTATTTAAATGTTCCAAATCCGCTACTGCTTCTCAAACATCTAACATCCCATTCGGGGTCACATCAGAGCGACCTTTCGATTATGAATACATGTACTAGTAAACACAAAAACTTTGGCCATGTAGATTCAAGCCTCGGTAAACAATTCTCAAATTAATTCCACGGCTACATATCATCATTATTGATACTGTCTTACGTTGAATTAAAGTAATTTTGGAATCAATTTCATGTATAGTCTGCAGTCTGGCATCTGCACGTGAATAATGCAAACGAAAGAGCACAAACTATACAAGATACCCACACGTCATACATAACACAGCTTATGCAATGCATATTTTGTTTACTACAAAACTCCTCGGGTGTTTTGGTTCGGTGGTGAAAACAAGAAACCCATCTGAACTATAAGCCAAGATTTCGGAGGAACCGTTTTCTTTGGCTAATCGAAGATTCACTCTTACATGACCCCAAATATGATGTTGTTAGATGTTTGAGAAGCAGTAGCGGATTCGGAACATCTAATTTTAATTAGATTGCATCCATCTGTGACATCAGTTTGGAATGTTATCGGTTTTACTATTAAGTAAAGTATTACAAAAACAGAATGCCTGTTATTTTTTCTCTGATAACATTGGACAAAGATATACATACTTAAATATCATCATTTCATGCACTTTTTTCGGTACATATTAGATGAAAGCATGCTAACCGGTTTTCAGTACTTTCAGTACTTTGATTAACAAATTCATGATTATCTCCCCTTGGAAAAGGGCGTGGCCCTTCGTTTGAACAAACTTGAATCCCCTTCACCTAAGGATACTCTGTGCCAAGTTTGGTTAAAATTGGCCCAGTGGTTCTTGAGGAGAAGATGAAAATGTGAAAAGTTTACAACGACGACAACAACGACAACGACAGACGACGGACAAATTTTGATCAGAAAAGCTCACTTGAGCCTTCGGCTCAGGTGAGCTAAAAAAAACAACTCAATCAAAGAAACGGTCAGAAGAAAGCTTGATTATGAAAATGGAAACTATCCAAAAAGACATAAGAGGACTCGGTACCTGAAACCCAAAATGGAAATATACATTTCAAATCAAACATCACACGAATGGGTTATAGAACGACTTGATTTAAAAGAGTTGTAAGCAGTCCAACAAGGTATACTTAATATTTTCGGATACATATGTTGGACAACAGTAGCACAAATCGAACTTTGCCAAAGCCTTTTTTTTAGGTCACCTGACTAAAAACTAATAGGTGACCTATTGATATCCGTTTTCGTCTGTCGTCGTCCGTCGTGCGTGAACATTTGAACATTTTCAGCTTCTTCTCCAAAACCACTGAAACAGTTTCAACCAATTAAGGCATACAGCATTTATGGGTGAAGAGGAACAAAAATTGTGAATTTAATGATCCCTGCCCCCCTGGGGGTGGGGCAAAAAACTGTTTTATGTCTGACCACGCCATGTGCGTTATTACAACGACTTTATTCAACTATGTCATACATACACATAACAAGACATAAAACAATACACATGCATTAAAACGCATCAGTGAGGCTGAACGGCATAGGGTAAAATTAGGAAATTAAACGAGACTTAACTTGGTAAAGGCGAAGTTTGATTCCAATTATTGGAGTAAATAAAAGGCACTGTAGAGATAAGGTGAATAGTACTGCGCAGCCGCCAAGTCATTGCTTCAAAGCTAAAATTTTTTGGTTGATAGATTTGCAACAAAACATCAAACCCAAATTCATTTCACTAATAATTTCAAATAATACATTCACCACCTGCAGGGTGGGAGGGAGGCACCTTATCTCTACAGTGCCTTTTATTTACTCCAATAATTGGAATCAAACTTCGCCTTTACCAAGGTAAGTCTCGTTTAATTTCCTAATTATTTTTCGTAAACGTCACTTCCGAGATAATGTGAATCTTTAAAGCACAACACAAAAAAAAATTTCAAACTGAAATCAAATTCTTTATTTTAATTTCAAAACAGCATTTGCATACTTATCATCATTCAGCACAGGTTTGTCATAAAACTTTCTGAAGGTTTCGACATTAGACCAACCTACTTTGGACAAAATATCATCGACAGGAATAAAGTTCTCTTTTGCTTTAGATGCTGATGCAGATCTAACACTATGAGCCTTAAAAAATAGTAGTATCAACACCTGTAGAACACATCACTGTTCTTATCCAACGGGCAACAGTATCTCTTGATACTTCCTTGTGTGGTTGTACATAACTGATAAAAAGTGAATCACACTTATTTCTAATTCTTGCAGTCCTTGATAAGTATTCACATAAAACAGTATATACACAAAGCCTCCTATCTGGAGGATATGATTTCAAAACCACGTCAGACATACTACTGTTAGGTCTACATGTTTTCAATAAATCACTAAAAGTAAAAACAAAGCTATTTTTTCTTCTCGTCATTTTACTAAGTTTAATGCATGAAATAGTTTGTACTCGACTTGCACAAATTAAACTAATTAACATAACTAACTTCAGTGTCAAATCTTTCAAACTTAAGTATTTTACAGGTGACAATTTTCTCAAATACTTGATAACAATAGATGCATCCCAAGTATGTACATATCGAGATTTTGATGGTCTCAAATTAAAAACACCCTTCATAAATCTTATAACAAGTGGATGACATCCAACAGTAAACCCCTCAAAAATCTTTCCAACAGAAATTAAAGCCCCTCGGGCAGTATTAATAGCACTATACCCTAAACCTAGGCGAAAAAAATGTGCTAAAAATTTAATAACAGTTTCTATAGTTGTACAAAATGGATCAATCGATTTTTCACTACAGTACTGAAACCATCTAAAATAAAATATTGTATAAAACGTTTTATATTGTTTCTTGGTTCCCGACTTCCATGATGCCAAAAGGATCGGGGTTGCTTGATGAGAAATTCCTCGTTTTTGGTACTGCAACCGGGCAATCGACATGCCATCAGTACTAACGAGTCTTTCAGAGGATGCTGCACATCTGTGCCTGGAAGTGTCAACAGATTGTCCATCACAGGTAAAATCAGCGGATGATCCACCAGTTTTTCAAACATACGATTGAACCATGGCTGTGTTGGCCACACTGGAGCCACCAGTACACACTCTGCTTGGTCCTGACAAATCTTCCTCACCACATGTCCAATGAGGCTGAAAGGAGGATTAAGATAACCATAAATGTTTGCCCATGAAAAACTAAATGCATTAACGTAACGGGCATCTGGATCTGGATGCCAAGAACAATATACATCAATTTGCTTATTCAACCTTGTAGCAAACAAATCAATTTCAGGTTGTTCCCATCTTAAAACAATTTTATGGAACACAGATTTGCTCAACATCCATTCTATTTGATCATCAAATTTGCGCGACATCATATCTGCTATCAAATTATCTTTACCAGGAATGTGCCATGCACTTAACCACAGATCCCTATTCATACTCCATAGCCAAATTTCTTTTGCAAGTTTATCACATTTTAGAACTAATACCACCCATGTTAATGATGTAGGGAATAGCTGTGGTATTGTCCATAAATAATTTGACATTTTTCTTTGTTACATCAGAACAAAAGCACTTTAACCCAAAAAAGCAGGCTAATAATTCTAAGTAATTGATATGATTTTCAGATTCATTCATTCATAACAGCACCCCATCCAAAATGAGAAGCATCAGAAGTTATTGTAAGATCATAGGGTTCATGCAAAATTCTTCTAACTGATGAAGAAATATTAGAAATCCACCAATCTAATTCTAATTTCATTTCTTTTGTTATAATCATGAAAGCATCATAGTCATGTTATGATTGTACAAGTGCATCAGTTTTTGCTCTTTCCATATCACGATAAAACAGCTGACCAAATTCTACTGCTGAAAAACTAGCAACGACCAGTCCAATGACCTTTGCAACTTCTCTAATTTTTTCTCTTGATTTTGTTTGTAATTTTTTACATGCCTCTAAAATAGATTCCTTTCTTTCTTCTGTAAGAGAAACTATCATCAATTCAGAATCAAGAACATTTCCACAGAAAATGATTTTTGTACTAGGTGTGAGAACAGACTTCTCATAATTGACTTCAAACCCTAGACTCTCTACTAGGGCTAAAGTTTCAGAAACATGATTTAAACACTCTTTAATACAATTGCCAATCAGTAACGAGTCATCAATATACCCAATAATGACATGTCCTAATCTTCTAAGTGTTGCAAAAACAGGCTTCAGTAGTTTTGTAAAGAGTCTAGGTGCACTAGCTAACCCTTGAGCGAGACAAGTATACTGATAAATCTTATTTTTCCATATGAATCTAAGAAACTTTCTATGTTCCTCTGCCACACTGACACTATTGTATGCATTGCTAAAGTCAACACTAGCAAAATAACAACCTTGAGTCCTTAAATCTAGAGCACTCTCAAAAGTATCCATTTTAAAATGGTGATACACAATGTTTTTGTTAAATTCTTTCAGGTTCAAAATGACTCTATAACTACCATTCTTTTTAGGTCTAGTGAAAACAGTGGAAATGAAACCATCACTAAGGTCTACATTTTCAGACAATTCTTCAATTACATTCATATCTAATAAAGATATAATTTCTTTGTCAATCACACATGATTCAGCTGAACTAAAACATGGCTCAAAAGGTTTTGAATTTTGTATAGGAATTTTATCATCTTTAAATTCCAAGTGACAACCTTTCACAATATCTAATATACTTTTATCTGATGTTAACTCTTTCCATTCAGAAATGAAATTTTTAGGTCACCTGAGTAAATTCAGGTGACCTATTGCTATCCGTTTTCGTCCGTCGTTCGTCGTCCGTCGTGTGTTAACATTTGAACATTTTCATCTTCTTCTCTGCAACCACTGAACCAATTTCAACCAAATTTGGCCTAAAGCATCTATGGGTGAAGGGGAACAAAAATTGTGAATTTCATGATCCCTGCCCCCCCTGGGGCCTGAGGGGTGGGGCCAAAACCACTAAAATTAATGCAATCTTTAAGGGGGCTCTCTACACCTATAAAGTATAACTGATTTTTGTTGCATGCATTTGTTTCTAATAATAGGCCCCATATCCGATAAAATAAGGTTCCAAAGTACTTCAATTTATTTTTTAGAAATATTTGAAATATTTTATTTATTTTGTTAAAATCCCTCCTATCTATATTTTTAAAAGCTCAGTGCTATAAATTTCTCTTCAAAATTTAGTGTTATAAAATATTGAAATAATAACCAACAAAGATAAAAATAAAATCAACATAATTTTTATTCAAATTTACAAAAATAGACAAAAGAAAAACTAAAACAGCATTTTCTTTAGAATAGCTGGTTGGATCCTCTTCAATATCTGAAAAGATATATAATATCAAAGGGTAAAAACAATGAAAAAAAGAAATTGAAAAAAATTGAAAAACTGTCGAAAAATAATAAACATCACAAAAATTCAGGTGTGAGAGATCCGCTTTAAGAGTGGACTCAAATATCTTGGTACTGTTTTTTTTTTATATTTAAATAAACTTCACATTAATTCTACTTGCACAAGTATTAAACAAATGTCACGCAAGGACATTGAAAGAAGTTCGTATTGTACATGTATTGTTTTTCAATGAGTTTAAGCGAAAATCATCGCGTTTCCAGTCATTGACAAAGACATGTATTTAGTGAATTCATGGTATTGAGAAAGGTAGATTTACTTACCGTTTTTATCCAACTTGCATGTGTTATCCAGTGCTATATATAACAAAACAAGCTAAGATGGTAAATGGCCAAAAGCGGTAAAAGAAATTCCTATAAACAAATGCACACTTCGTCTAAATCCTGCACGTTTCCCATACTTGTAAACAGCTGACAATCAATGGTGATCAAACGTTTGGGTCATGCGAAATTTCACCGGGTATAACCATTCATTCGGGTGTATACAAATAGAGAACAGAGTATCCTCTAGTCGATCGGAAGATAATACATATGTCTTATCTTATCAAATTTGCATTTTGGGGGGATAGGCCTATATTTTGCTGAAAAACATATATGCTTATTGAAGAAATCAAGTTATGAGTGTATAGCGTTTTGACATGTAAGGATGAATTAGCATATGGACAAGCCATGTTTTATATCATTTTTTTTTTCTTATCTAAAAATATTATTCTAATAAGTTTGTAAATGTATAATCTTATAATTAAATAAGTAAAATTGAATACATTGACAAACAATTCATTTTTAAAGAAAGGATACGTATTGGGCAAAACACTGTATTAATTGATGTGATATAATGTAGATTCCATCCACAATATCGCATGTTGTGTTATACTCAGTGATTTGTCGGTGTTAAGTGAATTTGAATCTGATCATTTGGGATCAAAATGGCGTTTTTACGGAAGTAAGCCATGTTGTGACGTTGTAGAGGGCCCCCTTAAAAATCTTCTTCTTTACTCCTGGACATCAAGCAGTCAAACTGTTTGCATGATTGTAATCAGCATTGAGTCCTTTACCAAAATTGTGAAATTCATGGCCCTGGGGTCAGGGGTTCTAATGCTAGGGCGGGGCTAAATAAGTATATAGTGAAAATGCATTATTTCTTTGGAAATCTTTTTCTCTACTCCTGGGTATTAAATAAACCAACTAAGTACATAGTTATGATGAGCAAGAGTGCCTCTACCAAAATTGTGAATTTTATGGCCCCAGGGTCAGGGGTTCTGGTGCTAGGTCGGGGCTCTATTGATTATATATAGTGAAAATACATGATTTCTTTGAAAATCTTCTTCTCTGCCCCTGGGTATTAAATAAACTAACTAAGTGCATAGGTTTGATG
Organism: Saccostrea cuccullata; assembly: GCF_032062105.1. Taxonomy (NCBI): domain Eukaryota; kingdom Metazoa; phylum Mollusca; class Bivalvia; order Ostreida; family Ostreidae; genus Saccostrea; species Saccostrea cuccullata. Next base: position 31,242 of record NW_026919414.1, read on the forward strand.
AGCATGAGTGCCTCTACCAAAATTGTGAATTTTATGGCCCCAGGGTCAGGGGTTCTGTCATTAGGGCGGGGCTCTATTGATTATATAGTGAAAATAAATGATTTCTTTGAAGATCTTCTTCTCTGCCCCTGGGTATCAAATATACTAACTAAGTGCATAGTTATGATAAGCATGAGTGCCTCTACCAAAATTTTGAATTTTATGGCCCCAGGGTCAAGGGTTCTGGTGTTAGGGGGGGGGGGGCTCTATTGATTATATATTGAAAATACATGAATTCTTTGAAAATATTCTACTCTGCTCCTAGGTATTAAATAAACCAACTAAGTGCATAGTTATGATGAGCAAGATGCCTCAACCAAAATTGTGAATTTTATGGCTCAAGGGTTCTGGTGTTAGGGCTGGGCTCTATAGATTATATATAGTAAAAATACATGAATTCTTTGAAAATCTTCTTCTCTGCTCCTAGGTATTAAATAAACTAACTAAGTGCATAGTTATGATGAGCAAGAGTGCTTTTACCAAAATTGTGAATTTTATGGTCCCAGGGTCAGGGTTTCTGGTGTTAGGGCAGGGCTCTATTGATTATATATTGAAAATACATGAATTCTTTGAAAATCTTCTTCCCTGCTCCACAGTATTAAATAAACTAAGTGCAAAGTTTGATAAGCAAGAGTGCCTCTACCAAAGTTGAAAATTATATGGCCCCAGGGGGTTCTGGTGTTAGGGCGGGGCTCTATTGATTATATAGTGAAAATACATGAATTCTTGATTTATAGTGAAAATACATGAATTATTTAAAAATTTATTTCTCTGTTCCTAGGTATAAAATAAACAAACTAACTAACTAAGTACATTGTTATGACGACCAAGAATGCCTCTTCCAAAATTGTGAATTTTATGTTATAAAAGTGACTCCCATCAAGCCACGAACCCCGTTTTCACTTAGATCCGACACTAATTTAGTGTTTTGGCGGTGTGAAAACAGGCCAAGTAATAAGTAAAAAATATTCTAAATAACTAATTATAATTAGTTATAAATGTCCACCATCATAAGGAATCCACTTATATATGTAAATCAAATATTGTTTATTTATTCTATTTGATTTATTGTATACCGGTAAGTTCTTTTTCAATCGTAGAACCGGTTAGGGAATTTCCCAAGGTCATGCTATGTTTATATTATAAACAAAGATGAAAGTTGTTTGCAGAAATATGCAGGAAAGCTGCAATTACTTACATGTAATATATCAGTGAATGATCTGGTTTATTACATTGTAGTTGACCAATAAGTGATGTCTTTCTCTTTTTTAAAAACTTCATTTCAGTTTCGAACTTGTCAGGAGACCTCCTAAACTTTTATGTTTTTTATTGACTATAATTGGTTTGTCTTTGAATATTTCTTTGAGATCGGGTTCTCTTGATAGAGTGTGCCAGTATTTCAGTAATTTCTTTTTCATATAACAAATTTGTAACCATGACCAATGGTGTATCAGAATTACTGTTAACTTTCTTTTTCTTTATTTAAATGGTCTCTTTTGTAATTTTCCAGAACATTGTTCATTGAGTTATTTCTCTCATATTCATTGTATCCTCTTTTCAACAGAGAAACTTTGAACTTCTCGACAGCATTGTAAAATATTTTAGAATCGCTTGTATTGCGTAAATGACGAATGATTTCGCCTTTTATAATGCCCTTGAAAACTGAAGGGCTATGTGCACTGTTGAGTTCCAGATACTGGAAAGTATTAGTAGGTTTGGTGAAAGTTTTCACATCAAAAATCCCTTCTAATTCAAACCTTTCCCCCTTAAATAGGGAGATGTCAAGGAAGTTCATTTCTTTGTCAGAAATTTCGCATGTGAATTTTTAAAAAGGATGATGCGAATTAGCTCTTTGGAAAAATTGATGAATTTCATCCATTTTCCCTTGATATATATAGATTTTAAATCCATCATCTCGATATCGACCGTGATAAACAATATTTTGTTCAAATGGAAATTTGTTTAGAATTTCTGAAGTGACTTCAAACATTTTGATGTCGCACACTTCAGGACTGCATTTTGATCCCATTGCGCAGCCAATAATTTGTTTATATTTCTTCGAATTAAATTCAAAGACATTACTCTCGAATACTGTTTGTAACAACCAAGAAGATCTTCTGTAGGTGGTGAAGGAATTTTGAATTCTCCTTTGTTGTATTTAGAGTATGCTTCATTGACAGCTGTGAGTAGTTCATTGAACTGCATATTTGTATACAGGGATGTAACATCATAATTGACCATTATGCATTCTGCATGAGGTCTAAGGTTTTCTCTTTTTACAATGAAATCAGAGCTATCTCTGATGTAAGTGGATTGTGTTTTGACTATTGGTATTAGGAAGTAATCAACGTATTGGCCGATTCGTTCCGTCACCGACCCGCATTGCGAGATAATAGGTCGTGCTGGGCAAATAATTTCATGATTGCAATGGCCTTGTTTCTTGATTAGATCAAACATCGTCTGATCTAATTTGTGAAGTTTAGGTAGTAAGTATAATCTATCTATTCGTGGATGCATAAAGTCCATTAAAAATCTATATGTAACTTTATCCACATACCCATTTGCTTAAAGTTCATTGATTTTATTTTCAACATTCCCGTTGGAGTAATGACAAATCAAAATCGTCAATCAATTCGTGTTCAGTTGGCGATCGCCTTCCTTAATATAATCGTGTTTGTTCATAACAACACATATGTTGTTTTAATTACAATATCGATGCGATTTCGTAATTGGTTGAGTGCTCTTCTCTCAAGTTGAGATAAATTATCTGAACATTTTTTAATTTGAATTGAGGAAAGTTCAAGTTTAGTTATATCGATATAGGTTTCAAGTGCACCTATAATCATTGGTGGTTTATATCCACTCTTAGTGTAGAAAGGATGAATGTCATCGTCATTAGTCTTGAAATTGAACTTACATCTCATTTTACGTGCGAGTTCATCAAAATTTTTCAGTAAGTCGTTTCTAGCGACTTTTGTAGAAGGTGTAGGGATGAATTTCATCCCTTTTGCTAACAATAAGTATTCATTTTCTGTTAACTTGTTTTTGGTCAGATTGAATACAAGTTCTCTTGCATAAAGAACATTTGAGCAAATCTTTCTATTTTTGCGGGCTTTGTAATTTATTGCCCTAATAGGTCGTTTTTTTTTATGTTTCGATCGAAACGACGTGCCACTCTGTAGGCTGCATTTTTAGCTCACCTGAGCTGAAAGCTCAAGTGAGCTTTTCTGATCACATTTTGTCCGGCGTCCATCTGTCTGTAAACTTTTCACATTTTCGACTTCTTCTCAAGAACCGCTGGGCCAATTTCAACCAAACGTGCCACAAAGTATCCTTGGGTGAAGGAGATTCAAGTTTGTTTAAATAAAGGGCCACGCCCTCATTCAAGGGGAGATAATTGGGAATAAATGAAAATTTGGTGGTATACTAGTATTTTAAACATCTTCTTCTCAAGAACCACTGTGCCAGGAAAGATGAAACTTATGGAGGAACATCCTCAGGTAGTGTAGATTCAAGTTTGTTCAAATCATCACCCCCGGGGGTAGGGCGGGGCCAAAATGGCCGACCAAACTTTTACATAGAAATATATAGGAAAATTATTTAAACATCTTCGTCTCAAGAAGGACAAAGCCAGAATTCATCATATTTATAAGGAAGCATGCTCAAGTAGTGTAGATTCAAATTTGTTCAAATCATAACCCCCAGGGGTAGGGCGGGGCCAAAATGGCCGACCAAAGTTTTTAAAGATATATATAGAAAAATTCTTTAAAATTCATTTTCTAAAAAAACAATCCATGATTGGTCTAGGGACTACTTTTGGATTTAAACTTTACAATAAAAAGCCATTTTCTACTTTTTCCTACCCTTAGTGCTCAGGTGAGCGATGTGGCCCATGGGCCTCTTGTTGTAAATGTAAGCAAACCTTCGCAAGTGGTACAGCGCATGCGTACAAATCTTGTATGCATAAATAGAATAATCCAGATGTACTTAAGATGAACAAACCAATATGAAAATTGAAGACACAATTACATTACCAAAAGGCATATCAATAAGATTGTAAAAATCCAAAGGAAATGAATATTTTATTCATTGATAATCCACAGAACATAATTTGTCACAAAATATAATCGTAAGTGAATGACACTTTGAAGAAATGAATTATTCCCATCGGGATCAGTTCGTTTCCGTTAAGAGTGAAATTATAATAATCGGATAATAGAGTCACTTTAGGATCATCAGTTCAGTCCCACATGAGTGATACACTCGAAGTTTAATAAAATGTAAATGGACACTATAGTCACTTAGTAAAATTTTCGCCCTATATGTCCTTTGCCTTTGCCTCCTTTATTTGAGGAACCTGTATTGGGTTTGTGTTTTACATCAGCCCCCTGTCTTTGTTTGGTCCTGATTGAAGTGCAGAATTGTAACAGCTCTCTGTCAAACTTTTCTTTACTCGCATTCATCCGAGTATTTAGTTCGCTTCGGGCTAAACCCGAGGAGGAAATAGCTGTTCCTATTTTTCTGAATGCCTCCTGTCTGATTTCTCTTACCGGTAATTCATCATTGCAATTTTTTCCTCAGGAATTTGATGGATTCTTGCATGAATTCCTTTTTCAGAGAATCAGATTTTTCCTTCCACAGAGATTGGAACAAATTATCAATGTCCTTATCTCCAAGATTAGGATGACAGGTAACATTCCACTTCATGAAAGATGATAATGTGTTATTTTTCATTGCCAAATAAATTCCCTCTCGGGCACAGGCCAGCTGGTTTCGTGTTTTCAGTTTTTCACTGAAATTATCACAGGCAATGGACACAGTGAATTTGTCCGATTTGACATCGGTTAAATCAAGATCTGTGAGATTCAATCCATAGTCGAACTGGTCTTCTTCAAGCTCATTTTGCATATTTGCAAATTGTTCTTGATTACTTGGTATATCAATATTATCATTAACATCCATTTTTAGAGAGTGACAATCTGTTCATGATGAAATCAGTGTGATAATGACGTGTTATCACACCGCCGAAACACTAAGTTAGTGTTTTTTTTTTTATAACAAATTCACATACGAAATTTCTGACAAGGAAATGAACTTCCTTGACATCTCCCTATTTAAGGGGGAAAGGTTTGAATTAGAAGAGATTCTTGATGTTAAAACTTTCATCAAACCTACTAATACTTTCCAGTATCTGGAACGCAGTAGTACACATAGCCCTTCAGTTTTCAAGGGTTATAAAAGCGAAATCATTCGTCATTTACGCAATACAAGCGATTCTAAAATATTTTACAATGCTGTCGAGAAGTTTAAAGTTTCCCTGTTGAAAAGATGATACAATGAAAATGAGATAAATAACTCAATGAACAATTTTCTCGAAAATTACAAAAGAGACCATTTAAATCAAAAAAAGAAAGTTAACAGTAATTCTGATATACCATTGGTCATGGTTACAAAGTATAACCCAGCCATTTGTAACATCAAAAAGAAATTACTGAAATACTGGCACACTCAAAAGAACCCGATCTGAAAGAAATATTCAAAGACAAACATTATAGCCTATAAAAAAACATAAAAGTTTAGGAGATCTCCTAACAAGTTCGAAACTAAAATGAAGTTTTTAAAAAAAAAACATCACTTACTGGTCAATTACAATGTAATAAAGCAGATCATTCACTGTTATATTAACTAATTGCAGCATTCCTGCATATTGCTGCAAACAACTTTCATCTTCGTTTATAATATAAATTTCACAATGACTTTTCGTCCGTGAACTTCGGGGATATTAGCTTGGTAGGATAGCAACTCGCTTTTTCTACTGTAATGCTAAATTGGCAAAGAGAAACAATTCCGATTAAAGTTGAATGATGTTTATTGTAGAGTCACAAGATAGAAAGTGAATTTTATAAAAGTTGTTAAACAGAAAAAATCATAATAAACAAATATAAGTAATTATCGAAATTAACTATGTGGAATATCTGAGTAACTTTCGAAACAACCTGTAGCGAAAACCACTATTAAAAAGTATAATTATAAAGATCGATCGTTCACGTGAAATCATTCATGCGTAGCGTTTAACTAAGTTCTTACAGTTACAAAGTTAAATATCAAAAGTTGACAATAAAATCAGAAAACTTACAAACATTAAACTCCATAGACATTGTTTACAAAAGTTCGGGAAAATTTAGATACCTTCTATGACTAGAAAGTTCCAAATAGGGAAAATAATTCATAAGCGGTAAAATTAAATTGCCAAAAATTTACAAAGATAGAACCTGTAAGACTGATTGACCATTTTTGATTTTAACAAGACATTGAGCACCCAAAATGTGTAGATTCTGAATATCTTGTACTGGCTCTATTAGCACTTCTTCACTTGAATATCTTTAAGATACCTTGACGGACAAAAGATTCTCAGAAAAAGGTGGCAGAATTGTTGTAGTTGCCACTCTAACTAAACCGCAGCTCGATTTCATAAACACACATGTGCTGAGTCATTGCAAAAAGACATAGTATTTTAAGCTAGATTAAGGGTCACCTGATGTTTTTGTAAAAAGTCGAGACCAATAATGAAAAAGTGTGGTAATTTATCTACTACATGCACTGGAAAGTCATCAAGACCACAATGAAAGCACTTACGAGGGCCTGGTTGTCCTCGGTACTTGGGCTGTGCATTGGGATATCTCGCTGGTCTGGGGTTCTGCTGAGCAGGCATCGGGGGGCGGAAGTTGGGACGGTTTCCTTGGTCAGATTGTTTATGAAAGTTTCTACCATGCCGGAATCCACCTTGAGCATATGTGGCTGGAGTGTCATCTCTGCTGGCTGATGGTTTGGGAAAGATCGAGTTAATAGCCATCACTGTTGACTGTAGTTGGTCAGTCAATTTGGAAAGAAGGCGCTCTTCCATTCCCTCAATATTGGCTATCACATTTTTATCACTTTTTGTGATTTCTGCTGGATTCTGCTCTTCTCGCACACCGAAATAAATCCTCAAAAAATTTAGGATCTTTGTCCAGCACTTTTCCCGCAATGTCCTGTCGAAACCCTTTAGCGATGAGGTTGACAAGCATGCGCTGTGGGATTTCCTCATCACAGGCCATCTGTTGCACCCTGGAAATGTAATTCTCTGATGTTTCATCCAAGTGTTGTTTGATGTCGAGGAAATCCAAGTCAAACGAATTTTTGCTTTTTCCGAATCTCTCTAGAAAAGCCATTTTAAGATTTAGGAGGCGGTTCTTGGCGGTTCGTACCAATGCAAGGTACCATTGCTGGGCAATGTCACTTAAATGAAATACAAATCTGTTAATAATCTGCTGCTCCGTGAAGGCATGCAGGGTACACCACTGCACGAACAGTGTCCACCACTGACTCGCACTGATGTTACTTTTTCTTCCAGAATATTTTGGGAGATTGGCCGAGACATTGTCTCTCCAATTGAGGGTTTCCGGAATGTCCTGTGTTTGTGCTAATTGTAGCCATTTGAACACTAGGTGTTGTTACGGGGGAACTTGCACTTGTAGTTGAACTTGAAGTGGTATTGATGTTAGAAAACGCTGGTGCTTGGTCACTTGAGACACTAGTCGGTTCCGAATTTGAATTTGAACTTACGTTGGTTGTTGTTTCAGATGAAGACTGGGTAGTTGTTTCTGTTGTAGATTGTGTTGATGCTTCAGCTTCTTCACTAATACTGATGAGGTTATCCGATGACTCTTGATTTTGGCATGATGTTGATCTAAGGTTATATGTTAGAAGAGGCATCTGGCTAGTGAGAGGAACGGGATCTGTGGTTTCTCAAACCACTTTTCACAATGACCTTTCGTCTGTGAACTTCGGGGAAATTAGCTTAGTAGGATAGCAACTCGCTTTTTCTACTGTAATGCTAAATTGGCAAAGAGAGACAATTCCGATTAAAGTTGAATGATGTTTATTGTAGAGTCACAAGATAGAAAGTGAAGTTTTATATAAGTTGTTACACAAAAAATCATAATAAACAAATACAAGTAATTATCGAAATTAACAATGTGGAATATCTGAATAACTTTCGAAACAACCTGTAGCGAAAACCGCTATTAAAAAGTATAATTATAAAGATCGATCGTTCACGTGAAATCATTCATGAGTAGCGTTTAACTACGTTCTTAACGTTACAAAGTTAAATATTAAAAGTTGACAGTAAAATCAGAAAACTTACAAACATTAAACTCCATAGACATTGTTTACAAAACTTGGAAAATTTAAATACCTTCTCTGACTAGAGAGTTCCAAATAGGGAAAATAATTCATAAGCGGTAAAATTAAATTGCCAAAAATTTACAAAGATAGAAAACTTCCAAAAACTCTATTTCGTAAATAATTCAACAAAGAAATGATTGCTATTAATGTTATTATATAACTTCAAACTTTATCTAACATTTAGATGACAGAAACTATTTATTCTGATCGATTATTTGTAAGCATTTCAGATATTTCAAAGTTCAGTAAAAATCGAATGAACTAAGTAATTTATCCTAATTCCATATTAAAAATACTTTAGAGAAAAATCATAAAACATTAATTGATTGGAATAATTATAATGAAAGACAAAATTGAAGTTTAACTTAACATTTGAAAAAATAAAATTAAAAACACAAGCTTACCTAAATTGGCAAAGAGAAACAATTCCGATTAAAGTTGAATGATGTTTATTGTAGAGTCACAAGATAGAAAGTGATTTTGCTAACTTCAAAATCTATCCGGACTCTATAGCTACTTCGGAATTAAACTCTTGACCAATCAGGATGCTTGTTACAAAAAGTAATACAGGTAAGTCGGCACTTTCCTTTGATAGGCTTGACACTGATTACTTACATTTTCAACGAGCGGAAAGGTGATGAAGTCAATTAGCTAAATTTCCGTTCTGAGTTTTTAACAATAGGAAGATTACGTGAAGCCGAAACAAAATAAACAAGATTTTAAATCGTACAAATAATTTAATACCTGTGTCATAGCTATGTGTCAAGCCAATCTCGCAAATAATTTACGTACAAAAAGGCCGAAATAAAAAAGAATTTAGCAGTTTATTTAGTCGATAAAATAATTGATTCGCAATCTCTCATGAGTAAATTGATTTCCGAAAGATGACAGAGTGCTTAAATTCCACATTTTAATGATATCCGAAAGAGTATTTTTTTTTATGTGAAAAAGAAATAAAAATTTAAATATTTTGAAGAAAACTAAATAAAATTTTAATGAATTTAAAATTAAGAATAAGGAATTATTTTCATAAAAATTTAAATACTTTCAAAATGTCGAATCGCAATGAATTAAAATTCATATAATATAACCTGTTACATTAAAGTTTTAGAATTCAGAGAATTTAAAACTAACTATAACAATCTAGATTGTTATATTTAGTTTTAAATTCTCTGAATTCTAAAACTTTAATGTAATATAAACATAGCATGACCTTGGGAAATTCCCTAACCGGTTTTACGATTGAAAAAGAACTTACCGGTATACAATAAATCAAATAGAATAAATAAATTATATTTGATTTACATATATAAGTGGATTCCTGATGATGGCGGACTTTTTTAACTAATTATAATTAGTTATTTAGAATATTTATTTACTTGGTACTTGGTCTGTTATCACACCGCCGAAACACTAAATTAGTGTCGGATCTAAGTGAAAACGGGGTTCGTGGCTTGATGGGAGTCGCTTTTTTATAACAAATTTTCTTCTCCGCTCCTTGGTATTAAGCAGATGAACTTCCGATAGTTATGATGAGCAAGGGCCCTAATCTTCCAGAATTGTGAATTTCAAGGCCCCAGGGTCAGGGGTACCATAGAGGGAGGGGGCAGTAGTTATATACTGAAAATGAATGAATTGTTTGAATTCTGCTTCTTGGTATTAATCAAATATTTTTGGAAAGCAAGGATGTCTTTTCAAAAATTGTGCAATGTGTTGATCTAGGCCTAAGGGTCAGAGGTTCATGTTTGGTAGGGGCACTACTGATTATTGCTGAATATTACTGATCAGTTGAAATGCATTTTTTGTTCCCGTACCCTGCCTATGGGTATTAAGTAACCAAACTAAGCAACTGATAAGTGTATAGTTATGATGATCAATAGTGCCTCTTTCAGAGTTGTGAATGCCATAGCATCTGGCTAAAACAGAGTCACATTCAATCACTGGAAAGTTGTTGCATAATGCTCAGGTGACTATTAAGGCCCATGGGCCTCTTGTATTTCGGTAATTATCAGGTTTTTATGTTTACGTATTTACTTAAAGTTTATTTTATTATTTTAATGTTGATTGAATTACCTGACTATTGTTTAATAGTAAATTCATATTAGTCTTTTTTATGAATAATTAAAACAAAATTAAAATATAATTATTTTAAATTTTATTTGTAAATCACAAATTTAAAGCTTCTTTTTTGTTTTAGGCTTGTGATTCAATTATCATTATTATTATCACAACGTATTTACACGCGAAACCAAATGCCACTTTTGAGAAAATTCAAATTGTCCACCATGGCAGTTTTTTTTTTTTTTTACAATGTAAAAGTGTGAAGATTGTCTAAAAAGATCGATTTTCAGCCTACTACATTCAGTCAGTTTTAATGTGTATTTCGAAATAAATGTTTCATTTTTAAGTAAATTAATGTAAATTGTTAAATATTTTATTTTTGGGTTTTATTATTACGTAATATTATGAAATTATTGAATGTTATTCTTCTTGTATATATGTGTGACTTCTGCTCCTCATCGCAAATAAATTGAACACAACTTTAGTTGCTCTCTCTTTTATTTAGATTATTTCGCTCAGCCAACACCTTTAAGATTTATTGCTGAGTGTTAAAATCGTCAACCAGGGAAAAAAGGAAAAATCCTGTTTAACCCCCACGAGAGTATTCAAACTCCCATTCCACAAATACATATAGTAATAGACGACTACTGCACTGGGACTGGGGAAACACAATAGACTTCAATTCCTGTCGAAGTCTTTCCATAGCCAGGAATGTTATGAGGGACTCCTCCATCGTTGAGTCTGCTGCTAGGTTCCGCACACGGTTTATGTATTTTTCCACTGTTTCCTCTGGGAACTGCTGTATTTGAAGTACTTCCCTTTTGACCGGGGCTCTGGGTTTAAATCTTTTGTAGATTGCTTCTTCTACTGTTTTTAAGGATGTTTTGCATGCTGATGACAGATGCATAAACCACTGGTGCGCTTAAGATGTCAAATAAAAGGGAAGCATTTGGATTGCAGTTCCCTCGGAAAGGCCATGTAACGAAATAAATATAAGAAATGTTGTTCACCATTCTGTGATGGATCCAGTTCAATCAAACTTCTCCAGAGGTAGAACTGGAATTCTCGGCTGGCTGCTGTGGGTGGGCTGGGTGGTGGAAGGAGGAGGTGTTCGGGATTACTCTGGTCAGCACTTACTTCTTGATTCTGGAGCTACTCTTGCAGTGTTCGGTTTTGTTGTTCTAGTTGTTTAATCCTTTTTCTCATTATCTGGATTTCTACCTCGTCGTCATTTTGTTTTTGTTGAAGGCGGGCGCAGGTCTCCTTCAGTTTTTGGATTGTGAGAGGTGGCATTATCGTTCTCTTCTCCACCAGTATTCGCCTACAACCTTATGTATTTGTGGAATGGGAATTTGAATACTGTCGTCTTTTTCTCTCTTGTTCAGGGGTTAATTCTTCATTATCTCTATCTTGATGTGTAAAAGACATCTCTTCAGTTGTTACTTCTTCATCACTTTCTGTTTTACTGAATATGTCAGAAGAATGTTTTCTGTACAAGTGTTGAGAGAAATTTCTAATGTTGTTAAATGAGGAACCGCATCCTGGTTTACAACAGTGAATTTTAAATGTTGGTTTATTCTGATGACGTCGGACTAGGTGTTGCAGAATGTCCTCTTTTGTTTTCTATAATATGGAAACATGCTGCAGTTGTACATGTATGTTGCACTTATTTCTCCTGCTATGTGTATCCAGTCTGCATGCATATGCAAATTGCTAACCTGCACGGATTTTTGTAAGTTTGTTAGATTAGAACCATTTCTCACTAATTGTCAGGTAATTATATATACTAACAAAATAAAATTTCATGCAATTAAAAAAAGATTGTTTACATACCTTATAATATCTGACTTGTTTCTCCGCTTACACCTACTTGAATTAGTCATTGATAAACTTCATCAATTGAGGATTTGTCTGTCAAAGCCATAACTAAAAAAGACAGCGTCTTTGGAAAATATTCATTGATATTACATGCATACAAACTTAGTGATAAAGTCAATAAAGTAAAACACAAAAAAATGACTCAAAGATGAGATTAATTATTGACTTAATGAATTATAAATTAAAAATACAGAATTTTAAAAATGTGATAGAATACCATACTGAAATTAATAAATCAAACAGACAGCCAGTTTAAGTTGCTCTTAGAATAATTAAACTGAAAATTCATTATTATAATAAACATGAATGGAAAAATACTTGTACAAGTATCTTTTTCTTTTAATGAGGTCACAAAATTTACTGTCATGAAGCAAAGAAGACACATCCTCTTGATCCAAATTTCTGAGCTCTGCACTAAATTCACTGCAAGATTATATCTCTCTTCATCTGAATAGTCAACTGTTTATATTTTCTTGATCTAATTGTGGAATTATGATATTTCTCTGTGTGCTCCGAAGCAGTTTAGTAACTTTGTGATTTTTAATAAAATCACGAATTTTTGAATGGAAATCCTAAACTTTTTGCACAAGTCCTTGGGTCATCCCATTAACCTGTTTAAAAAATAATGAGCAACTAATATTTTGATCGCTGCACGAGCAGGTTGTATATTCAGTATATTTAGCTACATAGCTACTGGCTAGAGTTACCCACCATAGCTTTATTTAGTTATTTCATGTAGATTTATTTAGCTACTTCGATGCAAGTACTGTTTATAATAACAAATATTTATACTCAGGATTTAAAAAAAAGTAATCTTAAGTAGAAATAGTTTGCTGCATTTAAACCTTTTCAGCAATTTGAAAATAAGTATTTCTACTACTGCTTGAGGCATGGATATGTATGATTAATTTAACACTGCTGATCAACTGACAATCAATTATATTATTGATAGCCAGAACAAATCTTCTCAGTTCCGTGTTATTTCATTCAAGAAATGACTGTTTAGTTACAAATTAACTGTTGTATTTAGCCACCCCCACCCACAAAAAATTAAGACCATATGTAATTGTCTGTATATCCTACAAAAAATTTCAACTCAACAAATAACTTTGAATTAGTAGCTAAATGAAGCTACCTCCTTAGGTAGGTAAACATAGCTGTATAGGTAATTCAAGACATGCATGTACCAAAATCAGTAAACGTGGTAAATGAAGTGTTTGCACCAGACCTGTTTATGTATGTTTGTAAACAACATACAAGCAATGAAATTGCCAATAGATGTCTCATTTGAACGAACAACCCTCTATATAGTAATCAATATTATATAATTCCATCATTAACAAAGAGATAAGGATAAAATCCTTGCCAAAATTCCAGTTTGCGAAGAAAAAGTGGAACACATGATGTTGACATAATTTAAATTATAAGAAAACCGAAGCCGACTGACATGAGAACTCGAGCTTGGTGACAACTAAAATACCAAATAAATTAAAACATGAAATTTAAATTCAATTTTTAAGAGGAATATAGTTCATGAGGCCTAGGAGAACCTAAATTTTACCAAACTTTAAACATCAATGCTGTTCCTCTTCCTTATTCTAATTATAAAAGTTTAATTTTATTTTAAATAAATAGAAAATACTTGCCAGGTGGCTACTGTATGGAATTCATCAACTACAACTGCAGTTACATGCAGTTTTTGAAGGGTCTGTCTCCAACGGCTATCTCCAACTAAGGACTCTGGTGATGCATAAATTATGTCAACTTTTCCAGCTTCTATCAAGTCATCTGTCTCTTTGTCTTTGCCTATAACAACCACTAAATTGTTAATTCAGTAGCCATTAATGATAATAGCACCAACAAGAGCCAAAAATAGGCCTTATCTTTCTTATTAATGTGTTAGGTCATCTTGTCATTTTAGCACTGTGTATACATGTAAAATATACTAATATCCTTTACGTTTACATTGGCAGTGTAATAATTAGGTACCTGATAATGTCCTGATGACCTGACTGCATGCATAGTCAGTATATCTAATTGTTAAACTGGTTGCACCTCAATGGACTTAAACAAGTCTGGCACAATATTTATATCTATATCTATATACATTTACATCTATAGACATGTAGTGTGAAAAACTATTTAGCTTTAGAAAGCTATACAAATTTGCTATATTTGATAAGCTGTTCAACTTATTCAAACATGAAAAAAATGCATATAAGTGACTAATTAAGAGAAAATTGTCAGTGTCAACATGATCATTGCCTATCAATCATACACAGCAATAAGATGTAATTATACTTAATATTGTCTCAACACATATCATTAAGTTAACATACTTTTTTTTCATATTTAAAAGCTGCTGAATACTGCATTGTGATAAATGTTCAAGATTCAAATATGACAAATCTGAGAGCAATTTGCGTTTTAGTTTCAATACTTTGGAAATTTTGTTAATATGGCTAAATTTATCTTAGAAAAACAAGAGCTATTATTAGGTTTCACTACCACTAATGGTTGTGTCCGACTTGTTAAATTATAATTCGAATTTTTACTAGGTAAACACAGAACTCTTTACACGAAAATATGCCTTGCGGTAATCAGAATTTAAAGACCAACCTTTAAAAGCTGCCGTAATCAGTCCAAGAGAAGAGAGCTTGTTGACCTGATCCTGCATTAACAAAACAAGAAAGCAACAAACGATAACTTTCCCAAAGCTCTCGTCGTCTTCCAAAGCTCTCTTAACTGGCAAATACATTTGAAATGGAAGTGATTTTCCGAAGCCGGTTGGTAACACCGCAACACAGTCTCTATTTTCGATTAAACATTTCAAAATTAATTTCTGTTCGTTCTTAATGGACTTAATACCGATTCTTTTTAAAACTTCTTGCACTACCCGATCAACATCCGCCATTTTTCTTCATACAAGGAACTTCATTTACAACGGCTTATCCTTAGCGTCAAGCAGGGGACGCTTTTCTGGAGTAGAGAGCACCAAAAACTTACGCATCATCTCACACGCTTCATTTGTAATATTGCCGAACATAAATTGTTTTGCGCACGCTGGTTAGCTGTAACATTTATACAGACCAATGAGCGAATAGAGTACAATTTATATCTTACCTAATCCACAACAATACCGATAGTCTGCAAATTTTTGTTAATGAGGTTAACGACGTAAAACCCCAAAAATTAGGGTATATATCGTAACAATAAGACAACGTATCGGAAAGATATATGGCGGAGTACGGTTATAGTTGGTATGAAACAAGTCGTTCATAGATGAAAATGTTGCGTTTTTAAGAATTCATGTCAGCATATAAAATAGGGTATTTTCATCATTTCAACGGAAATAATAATGACCAAATAAATATACATATGGACTTCTGGGCTCTATTTCACTTATTTAAAACGGGTTGCATATGTAGGAAAACTGGTTTTTGTTCAGTCAAATTACTTACCTCAATTACTTTTACATCTTTATACTTAATAATTATTGGTTTACACTTAATTAATTTGGTGCTAATAAATCATATTTAACTTAAACACAACGCGAAGTCAAACACATGTTACCCGGTTCTCCATTTGTAAACAATATTTGTCACTTCCTGTATTGTGTATTCACATACCTTTGTAAAGTTCGCTCTGATTGGCTAATCGGCGTTATGTGAATCCAATAGTTCAGTTTGATATAAACTTATCGATTCATTGATTTTCTATTGTTCAATAAAGTATAAAAGGGCTGTCTTGTCCTTTTCTTACGGGAGTCGTCCGGCAGAACACTCCGTACAGGTACTGTTTCAGCACCTCACCTTTTCTCTGCTACTTTCACTTTGAAATGTATTTTGATAACTGAGTCCTGACTCATTCGGAATTTATGTTCTAAAAAGTTTATTTTTGGAAAGCAATTGAATTTCTTATTTAAACTAAATATTTTTGAATTATCTTTCTTCTAAAAATTAATTAGATATTTTTGAAGCATTTTTCAACTAAAACTTGAATTTAGGAGAACTGGTAAAATTATTTATTTAATTTATTTCTGGAAAATATTTATATTTTCCAATTTAATTTATTTTGGTGCTTTTTGACAAAGTATTCATATTTCTGAGATTATTTTTGTATAGATATTTCATATTATATATATTTTTCCTTTTTGGGAGTTTGTTGTTTCAATTTCATGTTCATTATTCCCATTTTCTCTCATTGTTGTTACCGGTAATTCATCTTGTTATCATTTTTGTTATCATCTCTCATCATCAGAATCATGCTTGTTATATAAATTATTATACCCCCCGCAAACGAAGTTTAGGGGGGGTATATTGGAATCACCATGTCCGTCTGTCCGTCTGTCTGTAGACGAGACTTTGTCCGGACCATTACTCAGAAACTATTGGAAGGATTTGTCTGAAAATTTGTACACATATTATTCACCATATGAAGTTGTGCACCTGATATTTTTCATCTTGATTGGATTATTATTTTGAATTTTACAGGTGTTTTTTCATTTTTATTTTGGGGTTTTGTTTGGACCGTTTCTCAGAAACTATTGCAAGGATTAATCTGAAAATTTGTACAATTATTATTCACCATATGAAGTTGTGCACCTGGAATTTTCAACTTTTTTTGTTCATTTTTCTGCATTTTACAGGTTTTTTAAAATTTTAATTGACTTGTTCATTTTGGGCTCATGTATAAGGTTTGAGACATAGAATCTAGAATATCTGTACAAAAACATGAACTACAGCTTAAAACTACTCATAAAAACTTTAAAAAAA
The DNA here is from genome assembly GCF_032062105.1 of Saccostrea cuccullata. Classification (NCBI taxonomy): domain Eukaryota; kingdom Metazoa; phylum Mollusca; class Bivalvia; order Ostreida; family Ostreidae; genus Saccostrea; species Saccostrea cuccullata. Next base: position 48,224 of record NW_026919414.1, read on the forward strand.
GAAACATCAAGTGTTAAAAACAGTTTTTACATTGCACAGAAGATAATGTGATTTCATTTGTCTCTTGGGAATAATGACTGGACATGCATCCAGTCAAAGATAAATTAATGAGTTTGGTGTTGGAAGTTGTTTAGGCATATATCTTATCAAGTGTGTGTGTTATCAAATCTTCAGGGAATAAGGCACAAGAATTAAAGATCTCTCTTCTCTTATTCTCTTAATTGTAATTTATTGTCTGTCAAAACACTTCATTACTGGATGACCAGTTCTTTATTTTCAAAATGCATTTCAAATTGATATATCAAGATTAAAAAATTTGATTTTGTATAATGGTTTTTTTTTTCAACAATCAGTTTGCAGAGTGACATAACACATGATTGCAATATATTTTTTAATGCAGTATAAATGAAGAAAAATTAAATGAAAAAAAAAATAAAATGTTACAATGGAATTACAATGTATTAGTATTGATGTTTCATTTGGTTGCACCTCCGTTTCATTCATTAAGAAACATGATGAGCAATTATATTTCACTGCAAATTTTTGTACGCCCGTCTTAAGACGGGACGTATTATGTTATAGGCTTCATGTCCGTCCGTCCGTCTGTCCGTCTGTCCATTCGTGTCCGGCTCATAACTTCAATACTATTAGGCCTAGGATTATCAAACTTTGTCAACTGATACTTCTTGGGTAGACGGTGTGTCGCGCACCAAAAGTAGGTCGCTCTGACCTTTAATAAAGATGCTATGGCCAAATATGGAAAAATCCTGTCCGGCTCATAACTAGAAAACTATTAGACCTAGAGCTATCAAACTTGGCAAAAGTATACATCTTAGGTAGAAGGTGTGTCGCGACCTATTTCAAGGTCACTGTGACCTTTAATTTTAGTGAAATTTTTTAAAAATTTAAGTTTTTTGAATTTTAAATTTCATAATCCTAAAAATGTAAAAACTAGAGTTGTATCCTTATTAAAAAGTATTAAATCAAGTAAAAACTTATTTTTTCATCATATACTTTTACAGCAATCTTTAAACAAATTTCAGTGTTTAATGAGAGGAATTCAGTTTGTCCCATGGGCATAATTATCAAGCACTGGTCAGGAAGAATTTTGATAGTAGAAAGTTGCATGTCAAATTAGAGAGAAATTAATGGGTTTAGTGTGAGGAGGTTTGGTGTTATCCCTTGGGTATTGGGCAAATGGACAGCCAGCCTAGCTGTTAGATTAAAAATAGCTCTTGGTGGCTAGCTAAGTTTTAAAATGAATTTGATAAAAAGTAATTAAAACTTATTTGATATTGCATAATAAACTAATAATCTGATATTATATCATATTAATTAATTAAAAACTAATTTTATGGGATGGGGTTGAATCAGCATACCTACTTGACCATATGAATTAAGAGGCAGTCCGCCGAAAAACCAGGCAGGGTTGTATTAATAGGCGGCACAACGAATGTGACGAATATTTGAAATTTTATTGAAAACAATATCAATGTAGTCCAAATGGAATAATGTAATCGAAGATTTGTTTTAAAATTGCTTATTTAGTAAAATATCCTTTTGTTTCGTGTTCTTGAATTCCCCTATATAAACCATTGAATTTAGGTCAGAAACAACGAACTGTAATTTCCAATACTTATTTAACAGGACTATAATTCATGCTGAACTAAATCTAGAAATATTTCGTCTTTCAGTTTCAAAAATAAAATTGGTGGGCAAAACACTTTTGATGGTAGTTTTCTGTCAAAATATAGAGACGTTTTTATGAAATTTCGCGATGTAAGAGTTATCTCCCGTGGCATCGGTAAATCTGCTAAACACCTTACTATCGAAATCCTTGTAAAATATTTAGAATATATACACAAAATTAAATTATCTAACAAAAAATTACTACTTTATTTTCAAAATAGAATTCATTTTCGCCTCCAAACGTAATATTTAGATTAAGATTGGCAGTATTATTCAGGTTGAATCCACGTTTCCATTGATGTATCAGTGACGTCATATACGTGACTAATATTGCGTCACAATTAAATAGTTACAAGTTTTCCAAAGAAGTTTGTAAATTCTTTGCATAAAAGCGCAAATAAAACGATTAAAAATAAATAATTTCTCTTTTTCTGTTCAATTACTTTTCAGAGTGCATTATTCTACATGTTAAATAATCATACATATTTATATAAAATGTATTTTTTTCACGGGCGACGTCTCAGCTAAAAGTAATTTTGTACATGTCTGAGAACTAATTTTTTAAACTGATTTACTCTAGCTATGCGTACAAATAATTAATTGTTTATATTGAATATTTCTTATAAAATTGGAATGTGAAGAGATTTTATTTTCTTCTGATTATCAAGGAAAGATGAATATTTTAGATTTACGCAACATTTAAAATTCAAGTCAACGGAGTTGAGATGTTTATTTCATAATATTTTTACACACACACACACACACACACCCTTACGTGTGAAGGGTGTCAAACGGGGACAGGGGTTAAAGACTGTCAAAGTGGGGACTTCTTCATTTTTAATATTTCAGTGACTTTTGACTTTAAATATTAATCACCATGTAACCCTGATGACAAATATAATGAGAACATATCAGTATCTTTGATTTTAAGCTAAGCACATTTCACAGCACAAACGGGGACCTATTTCACACTCATTAATATTCACACACTAGTTCTTGTTTTATTGTATCTAAACGGGGACATTTTCCAAAACGTATAAAACCCTCTCTTTTGTGCCTTTTATTCACTCATTACCACCGTTTTCATCGCTGATTAAGACCCCTGTCTTCAGAGGCACTTGAATGCTTAATATTTTAAATCAAATATGGAAATTACGAACAGTTATTGCATGATGAAAATATATTTTTAATTTTTCTTCTCAAATAAATTTGAAATGAAGGAATCTGTCTTAAATTTATCAATTTGGCATCACTGACCTCTTTGTCGCAGTAGCATGATTAATGGAATTTAAATATGGTGATTGCAACATAGTTTGCAAAATTCAAAGCTATTTGTTTTACATGTAATTTATGATTTTCCAAATTTTTTGTCTCAGAATTAGAGTATTGAACAAGAAAAATGATTGTCATTTGACATACTTACAACTATAAAAAATATAACAAAAGGTCTGAAGGGGGCGCTGATAAAACCACTCCAAAAAATGACCAATTTCAAAATAAAAAGAAAAATTTATATTGGCCTTTTGATAATGTCAGCTATTGAATATAATCGATAAACACTTTAAAATCAAATCCACTGCATTTACGTATACGCTTCATTACAGAATCGGAGTACGACGACTTCTTTAAAATATTTACATTACATTGCATCTTTGATCAGGTACTTTTATTAAAAAAAAAACATTAACTAAAAAATTTTTCAAATCAAGGACAATAATTCATTTTATGTTTTACGCAGAAAACCAATGATCCGGAAGTATTATACCTGTGCAGTATTTTTAATGGCACAAAATGTTAATGAATACATTTCACTAAAGTCAAATAATTTTATTTTTTATAAGAAATATACAGATGAACTAAATTAACAGAAATAAAAAAACACAGGAGTTAAATATGTTTTCCACAACCGTTGCTTAAATTATAAAAGAAAATTTACAAGACATTTCAGTTGCGACTGCTGCAAATAGGGTACTTTAAACCAATAAACTTTTTTGCAAAATCATCTGATTGCTTGCGATATGTATACTGTACGGTAGGGACGGGTTCGAGCACCCTCGTCCTCATTATTAAAAAAATTATTTCAAAATGTAGACACTTGTGTTGTAGAGTTGCATTTCCCCCATAGCCAACTCCCAACTGCCCCACAGGGAATCGTACTCTAGAGCAGAATTTCCCTCCAAGGGGACTTCACACACCAGAACCAAATTACTCCTTAAGTTCTCTTTCTTAGCTGCAGATCTGTAGCTCTCCGAAAAAATATATTGATAGACCGGAGAGCTTCAGTGCCACCATTGAAAAAACTGTATATTTATTGCGCACAAAAAAGAGCGCTCAGTTCTCGATTTATTTCTCCATGTTTTTAAAGCTATAATCTCAATCTATACTCACCGTCAATGAAAACGCAACACTCTACTTTTAGGGTGAAACATTATATACGGGATATAACCATATACCAAACAAGTAAGGGCATCTTTTACTTTGCCAAATCAGTTATTTAATGTTGAATGGTTTTCATTCCTTTACCGAAAGTTGATTTTTTAGCCCTCTTAACAGATAACATTTAAATAAAACACCCTCCTTTCGACCATTTAATTAAAACATGCTAGTCCGAAATGTACAACATACATGTACGCAGTCCGATTTCTACCATGCATTAGGTTTATCAATGTCTTTATCTGAGCGTAATAAATATTCTTGGGCATTTTTAATTTTCTGTTGTTCAGATACTACGGTCGAATTTTCCCTAACTTGGCGTAGTGTAGTAACTCTTGGACTTCCGGTCAAGAAACTTTTATTTATGCTATTGAAACACGTGAGCCTGATGAGTCGTTAAATAGTGTACATTTGGATCTGCAGCTCCTTTTTTCTTGATTTTGAGAATCTCCAGCATTAGCAATGAAAATCAGTCATTTTGAGGAAATATAGGCATCACATCCGGTAAAGATAGAAGGATTTTTTCCCTGGATTCTAGTACAATACTTGTGATAAACAGCTACAAAACCTTGAAAACCAAAAATATTGTTAAAAATTTTATTAAAAATGCAAAAATTTGATTTCTGTTAAGAGGGCTAAAAAGCAACTTCCGGTAGAGGAAAGAAATTCATTCAACCGTTAAATAACTGATTAGGCAAAGTAAAAGATGTCCTAATTTTTTTAGTACATAGTTATAACCCGTCTATACTTTTCACCCTAAAATTAGAGTGTTGCGTTTTCATTGACGGTGAGTATATTACTAACCGTTTGTTCCTTACATATTCTTTCGCTGTTTCCACAACCAAACATTCCTCATAATTGTTGTTAATAGAATAAGTCCTCAGAACCCTGATATTGTAATCATAGAAAATTTCGCTTATTTATACTGCCATTTTGGTTTCAAAGATAATTCGGTCCAATATGCTTCGTTCAGATGTCAACTACGAGAGTTATTGATAGAAGATAAAAGAATTTTTTTAATCTTTCCTTATTTGCAATAGAGGTAAGAATCAGAAAAATTAATCAAGAACAGAGCGCACTTTTTTTGTGCGCAATAAATAAACAGTTTTTTTCAATGGGTGGCACTGTAACTCTCCGGTCTATCAATATATTATTTCAGAGAGCTACAGATCTGCAGCTATCTCTTTCTCAGAGTAGGATCTCCCATCCCTTGTCATATAGAGAGTAAATATAAACCACAGCCGCATTATAATAAAATAAACGACAAACAGATTTTTGAATGGTAAATGAGTGTTGCATTTAGGAAGTATATATTTCAAATCATCAACCAAAATGTTTAGATTTCAAAAGAAACCAGATCTCCCCAGATTAGATGTATTAACACCTCAAATGGCTCAGCGGTAGATGTATTTTTAATGTTCTTTTTGACAAGGCTGTTTAAAGATTTTTTTTCATAGAAAGTCCTTTATTTATGCATACTTTTTATTACTTATCTTTTGCTTGAATCTAATGAACGGAAGAATTGATTGAGTTCGTATCATGTGAAAACGAATTAATTATTTCATGAAGAGTTAGTTTTCTCCTTTTATTTTATACGTCTACTGATTTTTTCCTCTATAAAAGCTACGCAGTAAAATGTGAATAATTCCCTAGAAATCTCTGCGAATGGACTAATCCCCGTGAGATAGTCAAATGATCTAATCCCTGCTTCGGAAGTTAATTCCCCGGTTATCTCTTATCTCTAGATTTTACTTTTGTTTCGGTTCTAATATGTTAAGGGGCTAATCCTCGTGCGTTAGTCCGGAAGCTAATCCCCGGTTATTCGTAATCCTTTATTTTTTTTAATTACTTTTATATCGGTATAATAACATAGTCAAAAAGTATATAATTGGTGAGTTAGCAAGATTCTAGTTCCCCTTGACCAGGACTATTTCCCGAGACACAGCCACTATTATCCGCTGACTAATGAAACCACGCCCTCAAGCGTAGCAACAATCAACACTGCTTAATTTGATGACGGTGATATTATAAAAAAAAATATTGATTGTGCAGAATTCATGCACGCAAGGTTCATTATACCCCCGCTTGAAAAGTGGGAGGGTATATATATAAAAAAATGGTATGCTCGTCTGTCCGTCCTTCTGTTACGCTTTGGGGTACCCATCTCTTATCTGCAACACCTCTCATACCACTGAAGGAAATTTAATGCAACTTTCACAAAATATTTATTACATATTGCCATTGTGCACCTCCTATTTTACTTTTTCATTTTACATATATTTTGGATTTTCCAGATCAAAACATGGATACTGCCATTATATTCATATGATAGGCGGGGGTATTATTTAGTGAGCTCATTGCTCACAGTACCTTTAGTTGTAATATGTTTTCATAGAATATTAAGAATATTATAATGCACAAAGCATGTAGTTAAATGCTACTTTGGCATTTTCACCCTTCGAAATCTTTGGCAACCTTGGCTGCGCATTAGTTGACAATGGTTTTCTTTGAGTGAAAATGATCCTTTAGCCGCGGGTTTGAGACCGTATAAACTGTAGTCCCGTGTCGCAGTATTTGCTGGCACACAAAATACACAATACAATAGGCGACATTTGTGTATAAAAAACTGCAACACAACAGGGGACATATTTTGTGTATAAAAATACACAATACAATAGGGGACATTTGTGTATAAAAATACACAATACAATAGGGGACATATTTTGTGTATAAAAATCCACAATACAATAGGGGACATTTGTGTATAAAAATACACAATACAATAGGGGACATATTTTGTGTATAAAAATACACAATACAATAGGGGACATTTGTGTATAAAAAACTACAACACAATAGGGGACATATTTTGTGTATAAAAATACACAATACAATAGGGGACATTTGTGTATAAAAATTCACAATACAATAGGGGACATTGTGGGTATAAATGATCACAAAACAAAAGTAGATATTCCTGTATATAACATGCAAATGCAAAAAAAATGTGAATGACGTATGTATATACATGTACCTTAGGCTTATCAAAATACGAAAAGGAACATGTTTATGAATTATTCTAAAACCTCAATGGAGGAGAATTGAGTAAAAATACGGAGTGTTTTTTAAAAGGTAGCAATTATAAAATTTAAGATACCGAAAAGCTATTCTCTGATAATAATTACTTTTGTTTCTATTTTGTTTTGTTCGGATGAAAGCTTGAAATTGAGTTTGAATTTTGTTAAGGAATTAAATACAGTTAATGTGGAACTCCCATCCACACCTCATCAAACCTCCAAGCGCATAAATCAATGTTAAAGTGAAGTAATAATTAGATCGACAGTAGTGTACTTATTCTTAAAAGTATATGCATGAAACGATTTGAAAAGAAACAATATATTAAGCTGCCAAGATATTATTTACTTCTTTTAAATGACCATCCGACATTTTTGATAGAAAAAGTATAAGTCATCAGTAGTTTTTATGTCTTAATGTACAAGTGCTTTGTATCTTTTAATCGAGCTAAAATATCAAATATCTTAGTGTTGAATTGTACGGTACACATATTATATTTCCAAATTACCAAAATCTGTTTTCAGAATTTGTATATACCCCTCAACCCCGGCGAAATTACTAGATCTGCCTATGGAAGAGAACAAATTCATCTTCATAGTATACAAATTGAAAATTTAAGATCTTGAAAGAAGACAATTATAAAAAAAAAAACATCTTTTAAGAGTTTATATATGTTATAAAAGTTATTTGATAATTGGAAACTTAATTCGTTGCACGTGACGTCATTATACGTTCCTACTGAATAACGACGATATCGAATTGACATTTTGACTTTAAGGTCATATGCAATATACTTTGAACTTTATTGAGCTCTTCCCTGGAGGTGAATTCTACTAGATGATGGACCTGTGTGCAATACTTTAAAATTTTATATAATTATGGATTTGCACACCTCTTCTAAAACAAATTTTGAAAAAGAATCTGTAAATTGTGTTTTGTAATTTTTGTATATACTTTTCTTTGAATAATGTAAAAATTTTCATAATTTGTTATCTTTCAAAAACCCTGGTAATGCATGCTGATTTTTTGTCTATAAACATCTGATGACACTATAATCTTAAATTTAAAAAATCTTGAAAAATTATCAGCTGGTAAGGTACCTTGCGTATGTCTTTAAGGACCCTTTTTCGTAAAAGCAGTCAAATGATTATAAAAATTTTTCTTCATTATTCTTAACGCCTTCTTCCTTTCTCTCTTTCGACTGTGATCAAACATAAGCATTGTACTACATGTATATGTCCATGCATAACAACCGTCACGTACCGACGTACCGGGAGTGGACTGCTACTTATTCTGTGTATTATAAAAATATGATTTTTTTTATATTTTTAATTTGAAAATACTAGTAGCAGATATAATGGTTGTACGAATATTTACAATGGTTACTGGTTAATTATAGATAGAGGATCCTTTTAATTAATCAGATTTATTGTAAATACTCTATATAAGCTAACTTTGTGAATCGCACAAGTTTCATATAGTATATAGGTTTTTTCAATATCTCGTCTTCACAAACTCCGAATTCTAAGGGGTATGATCAGATCTCTGTGGCACATAGACAGCATAAAATTAAGGAATCACTGTCTAGTTAGTATAGTATGCCAGGGCATCAACAATAGTGGGAAACATGGGATAATTTGCATAACGGGCGAAGCCCATTATGCATAGATTATCCCATGTTTCTTAGACAGTGATTCCTTATATTTCCATTTCATTGTGAAAATAAAATTGTAGATTTAGACTTAAATAAAATGCAGACATAGATTTAACTTACACGAGGATTCCCATCCCAATTTCAATAGCCATTGGTCACTGAAGTCAAACACAACAGCAGCCGCACGAGATTTTCATGCAAATGGTCTCCTTAGCGTAAGACTCGCAGACAGATGCGCACGAGATTTGAATGCATATTACGCCTCCTTAGCTCCTGACCTATTGACCTGCCTAACTTACATAACGGTATAATGACCAAGGAATTAACTCCGCTAAGTTTCAAAGAGTTATCACAGAGAGAAAAACTAGAAATGGAAATATTGCAGCATAACCCCCTTCCTTCTCTTCAACGTCACATTAAACATTTCGTTTTCATGAAGCGAGGCATTTATTGATATTTTTTTGGATTCCTTCCAGTGTCTCTTCCCTTCAGAAATCTTAGGCTGTCAAAGCTTAATTTTTAAATTTTATTGTTGTTAATAGCCCTCCTGTGATCATCAAAAATTTCGACTATTTATACTTTCAATTTGGTTTGCAAGATAATTTGGTCCAACGCACTTTGTGCAGATGTCACCAGTCCTACATTTGAACGAGAGTTTTTAAAGATATATCTTTTTTTGCAGTTGAGGTAAAAAAAAAATTGGAAGAATAAATTCAGAACTAAGCGCTGCTTTTTGTCCAGGCCATAAATATACAGTTTTCACAATGAATGGGACTGTAGCTCTCCAGTCTGTCAAAATATTTTTTCGGATAACTACCGTTCTGCAGCTAGCTTTTGCCACACTACTATTACAAGGCACATTGTAGGAATCTCATGTATTTATATGGATATGTCTACCATCCTTAGCTATGCAAATAACAGCTTAGAAATAAAATGGTAAAAACACTGTATGCTATAACTTTCCAATCCCAACCCCGCTCTTATCCCCCCTAAAAAAGAATGCATTACAACGTTCAATTCTGGTGAAATTTATATTTACAGGAAATTCTTAAATTAACTAAGCCAAGTATACTAAAACATTTTTATCTAAATGAGTATTATTTTGTCAATAAATCAAGAAATATGTTTCAGCTTTAATAAAATCAACCCTACTGCAGAATTCAAACATAATATAAAGAATATTATTTCAATTTATCGGCTTAAGTCCTCCACTTTTTTGCAAAGAAATACACTATGTGGACATTGAAAATAGGGTTTACGGTTTTATTGGGGATTAGCCATATTTTAATATTAGCCCCCCCCCCCCAGTTTAACTTGCTTTCGACGCCTATGAATTATGCTGAATGTATCGTGACTGCTTATCGTCAATCATCAAACTGCAATATTGCGTGGTTTATAACGTGCAAACTGCGCCACGTTATGTTAGAATTATCGCATTATTCGAATAACATAAGTTTCAATGACCTTCATTCCTTAAAAAAAAATTATAGGATCGATTAAGAAACTTAATTTACATGCGTAAATACTAAGTCAATCGTACATCTATAATCCAGATTTTCCAATGACACGAATGTTTGTCAGACTGGCTGATGATCATGCCCTAATAACGTAAAATAATATATGTAACCTTAACATTTAAAAAAAATACGGACTTAAAAATAAGAAAGAGAATATATCTCAAGGTAATGTTTGTTTCAGGAAAGGTCACGTGACACGTTTTTCACTATACTACCGGGGACACGTGTGTAACCCCCAAGTACGAACCTTCGCTCATAATGAAAAGTTCACACTAACACACATCTTTAATCCTAACTAACCGGGGACATTTTTTCAACATGTTAAAAAATGGATTTTTTCGGCTTTTTGGGGTAATTAGACATCCCTGATTTCGAATTTGGCGCTATTTTTAATCGAAGACAACCGGGGACGTCCCCGGTTGGAAGGTCGTCCCCGGTTGGAAGGTGTGTAAACAAACAAATGTCCCCGTTTGATACCCTTCACGCACGCACACACACACACACACACACACACACAAAACACATTATACACACACACACACACAACACACACACAAAAATATTTTATTAAAAAATGATAAATAAGATTTAAAAAATATTGATTGAGGAAAATTACTGTTGAACTCCCCACCTTAATTTGCCACTAAAACGGAAGATTTCGTGGGTGTATTTTTTGTTTTGTATTGTTTTTTGTTTGGTTTTTTTTTTTTTTTTTTTTTTTTTTTTTTTTTTTTTTTTTTGTTAAATTTGGTGATTGAAACAATCACATACTTATGGAATGCCATATACGACAGCCAACTGCTGACTGCTTACTGCCAACTGTCAGCTGCTTACTGCCAACTGCCACACATATTTGAATAAATTTTATTTTCATATTGATATTTATGTAAATTTTAAAAAAAAGGCGCGGATCTATCGGACATTTTTTTTCCAAGAGGGTCACTCTGGTAAAAAAAAAAATCCAACCCAGAAATTTCTTGACAAGAAAAATATACGCAAGGTCCTTTCCTAAATGTGAAAATTTATTTCGGCCGGGGATAGGGGGTTCATATGCGTCATACCTACATGTGTATGACATTTTTCATACCAACTTAAACACGAATCCACATTTTCGGTTGGGGAGGGGAGGGGGGGTCTAAGGTCCCTTTTAGTTGATTTATTTTATACATTAAATAACTTTTAGTTGGTTTAGTTTGTACATTAAATATTTCAGAGGGGTGTTCCAGACCCCTCTCTCTAGATCTATGCATGTAAAACATAATGTACAAACAAAGAGATATAAATGTTTGATCGGCGTTTTCTAAGTGGAGGGTCCAAGGTCAGTTATACCGGTAGTTCGTTTAAATTATTTAACGTATGACTGTACAAATTTTGAATCCCCCCCCCCTCCGATCTATGCATGTGAAACATTATAACACACAGAGATATACATCTTTAATTTAAGGAAATTTTTAACTGTAGAATATAATGGAAAACGGAAATTTATTTTCAAAACATTTTTCTCTGCGAAACGATAAATCTTTTTTATAATTATTCTCTTTTCAAAGATTGTGTTGTCTCCGGGAGAGGGGGGGGGGCTTCTTTAAAGATTAAAAGCAGAAATTAGTCATTTTATTACCTATTTCAAATAGGAAAACAAATAAAAAAAATAAACAATATACTTTATCAACCGCATACATTGAACATTACATAAGATAAAACATATTGGTCATTTTATTCAATTTTACCAGGGTGACCCCTTGGAAAAATTGTCCTGGATCCGTGCCTTTTTTTTTCCTTTTTGTGAAAATTCATATAAATATCAATATAAATATAGAATTTATTCAAATATGACCGTTGGCAGTATGCAGCTGACAGTTGGCAGTAAGCAGCTGAGCAGTTGGCAGTATGCAGTTGGCTGTCGTATATGGCATTCCATACATACTCACATTCAATATGAAGTTTAATAATGTAACCATGTTGGCCAATTCTAAAATGTTTTCCCATTAATGGAAGTTTTTTTAATATGCCCCCCCCCCACACACACCCCGTCCCGGCTTTTTGCTTGCGATTTCTAGGCTCTTAAAGAATAATACTATATATGAAATAACTTATTTTCTTATTAATATAAAATTAAATTTTATAAGATGAAAATATAGGGGAAACGGCTTTTATAGATGACAGGTTTAAAAAATTTGAATAAAGCCGAGACTGTGCACATTTAAATATTTTCTGCATTTAGGTAGTGCAAGTATATTTTCGCCAATGATAGAATTGAACTCTTTAATTCACGAGAGAATTTTAAAAAAACTTTAGTTGGAAATAAGATATCTAATAAAGATAAGCTGTCTATTCTCAGTTGTTGCATAATGCATGTACAAATACTTGTTTTTTAATACTGAGTATCAAGAAATCGTACAGATGTTATACATGATTGTAATCTTCATGTACGTAAAAGACATTAGTATTTTAAATAAATTGTATAAACATTTGAATCCATGGATAAAATAATTTTAAAACAGTTGACTAACTGAACAGAAATAAAAGACAAGCATATTTTTTTCTGATACATTAAATGCAGAATATTTCTAGTTTTACGGTAAAAACCGATCCCGATTGAAATAAAACCGATCCCGATTGAAAATAATGCAAAATGTGTAAAGTTATAAAACTAAAGACAACTGCCACCCATAAGACATGTACAAAAATAAATCAAGTAATTTTTTGGCCATATTACAACAAAAGAGCCAAATTTAACATTACAATTATAGTATTTCCTTCTTTATATAATTCCGGTCGGGATCGGTTTAATTGTGAAAAATTGTAAAACAGGTAAATTTGACTCTTTTTATTTCTCTCAATATAAGGGTGCCCACTGATTTTATTGAGTGACTCAAAAGTTTGTACTTTGTATTCATAATAACATGAGAAAAAAAATCTGTCATTGAAATGTATTGGGTTTTATAACGTAATGAAAATTGGATAATGAATTCAAAAAGTTACTTGCTAAACTCAATTTTGGACCACATATTTTTTTTCTAAAGAAATATAAATTGGAGTCTTATTCATTACTAAAATTAAAGATAAGAGTCTATGGTATAAATAGTATTGATAGACACATCCAGGTTTTGCGTATCTGGTACATATAAAACAAAATAAAAACGTAGTAATTTTTTTTACCCCCATGTTGACCTTTTTGCACTTAAAATTGAGCAATTACCAAAAATAGGACTAGTGGAGCACTAAAATTTTTTTTGATGTTGTCATGTGTTAACACTTGCTTAAATAAGTCTATATGCAAAAAATAATAAAAATCCATGACATGCGATGTGCCACCCATTGCCTGATTTTCAGTGGACTACCTCTTAAATATAAAACCTGTCTGGCATTAACTCTTAAAAGAGTATTTTATATGTTTTAAAAGTGTTTTAGGATAAAAAGTGCAGATCCATTAATATTTAGGGAGTAATGAGTAGAAAAGCATCCAGTCAAAGATTAATTAATGAGTTCAATGTAGGAAGGCTATCTGATCAAGCGCTGCCTTATCTGTCTTTGGGGATTAGACAGAAGACTCTTAGTCTGCTGGTCATAGCAAATGTCATTTGATGGCCAGCCTTTCTTTTCAAAATTAATTTGACATAGATTAAGTTGTTAAGACTAATTTGATATTGTTTATTATGATGGCCGGCATTTGACAAAGTCTAACACAAACAGTATAGAAATCTGTCAGTTATGTAATATTTGTTTTAATTATGTCTACAGCACAGGGGATGGATAAAGAAATATTTCTTTTAAAAATGGAAAAATCATGGAAATCTTAAAATCAAGGTTGAAGTGATTTTCTTGCAGTCTAAACTGTTAAAGATAATTGTGTAATATTTTGACGGGCGTATCATGCTGTGGCGTGGCACTTTATTTTAAGTAAATTGTGAACATCTCTAGATCCATAAAGAATTTTTGAATTGGCACCTTCTCTGAAAAACCCAGCGGGGGGTATTTGTCCCTATTGGACAGTTCTAGTTGAAATTTAAACCTGACTTATGTTGTTTCTCTCTGTCATAAACACATCCAGTGATTCGAATGACTGTGGTATGTAAGGGATTCATTGCTCCTGCACAAAGCTAATGAGTAATCTAGCACGGCCTTACATTTTATAGATTATTCAGTAGCCTGCGGGGGGCGTGAAACACTCTTCCTTACTACATTTTGGTGCCGTGACCAGGATGTGTTTCTAATCATGACAGAGAGACAACAAGAAATTAGAAAAATGTTCAGAGAAAAACTCTTTGATGATGATGAGTCTTTGCTAGGTGCTTCAGGAGAGAAAGATTCAAGAAACATTAAATCCCATGAAAAAGTCAAACATGAGAGTGAAATACTTGAACTTACAGAAACTATTAAAGATTTGGAGAGGCGGTTACACGATGCTTTGAAAACTAGTAGAACAGAAGACAAGTATTCAGAAACAAAACCTAAAGAGCATTTAGATTTTCGCTATGAATCAAAATATAAGCCTTTTGAGTCTAATCGACACAGTACACCAAAGGTCAGTGACTTCAATAGGCCATTATTTGCAGAATCAAGGGATGCTAGATCATCATATGATTCAAGGTTTGGGTTAACTCAGTCAGGGCTCAGAGATGAAATGTTTTGTCGAAGAGTGGGGAACACTGGATTAGTATCTGATCCATCCTTCCTTAACAGAACAAGGTTTAGAAGTGAAAACCAAGGCCCACAATTAGGGAATGCTGGATCTGCATTTGATCCAACCTTTATGAGTGCCTCCTCTCACTTGGGTAGATCTGGGTACACAAATTCAAGGCATGTAAATTTTGAAGATTCAAGACCAGAATATTATTTTACACCAGGTCATGCAAACAATACACAGACAGATTTTCCATCTCACTGGTATTCCAGTCATTCTGTGCCAACACAAACATCTCATGCACCTACCCTGCAATCTCATGCACCTACCATGCACAAAATAGTTGAACCAGACAAGTTTGACCCTAACACCACAGACTGGACAGATTACATGGCATATTTTGAACATGTTGCACACTGGAATAGGTGGAATGATAGTGAGAAAGCACAACGCTTAATCATGTGTTTGAGAGGGTCTGCACAAAAAGTGCTTAGTGAGTTAACATATCATCAGTGTACAGATTACACCACTCTCACACAAATACTCAATCAAAGATTCAATCCACAAGAGAGAGAGATAGTTGCTCGTTGTGAGTTTAGAAATAGAAAAAGAGAGACAGGTGAGACAGTGGCACAATATGGGTATGCCCTTAAAAGGTTGGCACAGCGTGCTTTTCCCAAAGAGCCTAATTCTTCTCTAGAAATCCATGTTATCGACCAATACCTTAACGGATTGGGACATCATGAACTGAAAAAACACATTACCTTTAAACATCCTCAAACCTTAGAGCAGGCCATTTCCTATGCCTCAGAGTTTGAAGCTATTGAAGGGCCTCTAGACAAAATCAGAAAGCCCATATGTAGTCCTGAAACTGAAAATTGTGAAAAAGTCCTAGCATTTAAACAAAAGAACAAGAAAGATGAAGAGAAAGAGGATTTAGAGAGTATGTTGTCCAGACTGTTAGATGAAAAGCTAGAAAAGTTAGTGAAAGAAAAATTAGACAGTGAGAGTAACAAAAGTAAATCTCCTCCTCAAACCCTCAATCAGTACAAACCCTTCGATAGAGAGAGAGAGAATGATCAGAGAAAACCTGTGAGAAACATTGTGTGTGATTATTGTGGGAAAGTGGGTCATGTAGAAAGTAGGTGTTTCTTTAAACAAAAGAATGAGAGTAACCCTAAATCTCCGAAGAACACAGGAAAAGTTAGTGCCCTTTCTCAAGGTGATATGTCGGAAAACTAGATGGGGCTGGTCTTATGACCGTGAGCTCAGCCCTTCCTTTAGAAATAAAACAAGAACAAGAAAATCGGTCATCTACACTCAAGGAGAATGATACAGTCGATGATGAGAAACCTGCAGAAAATAGGGTTAAAGTGTCAGTAGGCAACGCCTCTAAAGCTTGCTTGTATTTAAGGGTTAATGTTAAACAAAGACCTCTCAACATGCTAGTTGACACAGGGAGCCCCTTTTCCATCATTACAAAAGAACTCTTTGAAATTTTTGGTGTTAAGCCCAAGAAAACAGATGTCAATCTCACCTCTCCAGATGGAAGGGAGATAACTGTTCATGGAAAAATCAATGTTGATTTAGAAATTGTAGGAAAGAAAATTTGTCAAGAGTTTATTGTTGCAAATTTAGACAATGTAAATATTTTGGGAATGGATTTCCTAGAAAATACAAATGCGTCTATCAACATAAAGAAGCAGGTTTTGAAAACATCTTTGGGCCAATTTAAGCTGTTTAAGAGTAACACAAACAGCTGTGCTCGAATTCAAGTTGCTGAGACTGTATCAGTTCCTCCTAAATCAGAATATGTTTTTCAAGCATGGGTTGATAAACCACTGAATGGGTTGGGGCTGATAGAACCTACTAAAAGCCTGTCAAGTAAGGGTCTTTTTCTAGCCAGGTCTCTCTGTGACCCAAGTTTGGGAGCAGTGACTGTATTAGTCCTGAACACCAGAGAGAAGCCTGTAACCCTTGAAAGAGAGAGTATTGTTGGCACCATAGAGAGTGTGAGTGAGATAATTAAAGATCCAAGTACATGCACAGATTCTCACACTGACAAACACACAGACAAAGAACTTCCAGAGTATTTACAACCTTTGCTAGATACAGTTCACACAAGTTTGACAGAAGAACAGAAACTCAGACTCACACATCTCATTCTTGAATACAAAGATATTTTTCATGAACCCGGAGAAAAGTTAGGTCAAACAAACATAACAACACACAAAATCAATACAGGTGACCACACACCTATCAAAATGCCACTCAGAAGGTACCCCATGGTTCAAAAACAAATAATTGACAAAGAAATTGATAAAATGTTGGAAGATAAAATCATTGAACCCAGCAATAGTCCATGGTCTGCAAACATTTGTTTAGTCAAAAAGAAAGATGGCACACCAAGATTTTGCATAGACTTTAGAAAATTGAATTAAGTGACTCAAAAAATGCCTACCCTCTTCCTCGCATTGACGAGACATTAGATACCCTTTCAGCACAAGCATGGTTTTGCACTCTTGATCTTCCCAGTGGCTATTGGCAGATCAAGATGCATGAGCAAGATAAAGTTTAGACAGCATTTACATCACATAGGGGATTATTTCAATTTACCGTAATGCCCTTTGGGTTAACAAATGCACGTTTGAAAGGCTTACGGATTCCATCTTCAAAAATCTGACCTTGAAAAAATGCCTTTGTTATTTAGATGATGTAGTTGTTTTTGGCAAAGATTTTGACACCACATTAGAAAATTTGAGTTTGGTTTTTACAAACTCCGAATGGCAAATCTGAAATTAAAAGTCAAAAAGTGTCTTTTGTTTCAAAAGAAAGTTCCATACTTAGGTCATATTATATCTGAAAAGGGGGTTGAGTGTGATCCATCAAAAATAACAGCTATAAAGAATTGGCCAGAGTTAAAATCTAAAAGGGATGTCAGAAGTTTCGTAGGGTTAGCTGGCTATTATCGCCGCTTCATTCAAAACTTTTCAGAAATTGCAAGTCCATTGACCCAACTGACCCGCAAATCTGTAAAATTCAAATGGGATGAAAATTGTGCAAAGTCATTTCAAAAACTTAAAGAATGTCTCATGTCATCTCCTATTTTGGCTTTTCCTACTAATGAGGGAACATTCATCCTTGACACTGATGCAAGCAATTTTGGGATAGGAGCAGTACTAAGTCAGTTACAAAATGGTGAAGAGAAAGTGTTAGCTTATGCCAGTCATACTTTGAATAAAGCACAACAAAAGTATTGTACAACCAAGAAAGAGTTATTAGCTGTTGTTACATTTTTGAGACAGTTCAAACATTTTTTGTTAGGCCAAAAGATCTTGTTGAGAACTGATCATGCATCTTTGAAATGGTTGAAAAACTTTAAAGAACCTGAGGGAATGTTGGCCAGATGGTTAAGCATAGTAGATACTTTCAATCTTGAAATTCAACACAGACCAGGTTCTAAACATCAAAATGCTGACAGCTTATCCAGAATCCAACAAAAATGTAAAAACTTAAAGTGTCCATGTTGTTATCCAACAGAAATTGAAAATAAGAAATCAGAAAATTCACCTTATGTTCTTTTAGCTCTACAGGAATCTGATTGTCATCTGGATTGTAATTCTGAACAAACCAATCCGACATCAGATATCATTAAAAATCCCCCATTATTTGTAGATCAGTTAGGTAATGCTAAACATTTGGACTGTGATCAGTCTAGCAACCCTTTTAGCATTTTCCCATTGGATTTCCATGAAAATCTTCACAATCATGATGAAGAGCCAAACTGGTTAGATAGTTTTCAGGAAAATGAAATTAAAGAGATGCAAAGAAATGATTCCATCATTGGCCCTTTCATTGAATATAAATTACAACATCAAAATAAACCAACCAAATCAGAAATGTCAGGGTTTTCAAGAGAAACAAAAATTTTGTTTTCCCAGTGGGACATACTTGAATTCCATAATGAAATTCTCTATCGCAAATACTATAGACAAGATTGTTTGCAAATGGTAGCCCCTACAAAAATTCAGAGAGACATTTTTGAAAATCTTCATGTTAAAAAGATTGCAGGCCACTTTGGCATTGAAAGAACTGTTTCTTCAATTAAACGTAGGTTTTATTGGCCTAGAATGGATGAATGTATGAAAAGATGGTGTGAGTCATGTGACCTTTGTGCTAGATGTAAGCCAGGTCCCGGGGTTGGAAATTCCCCCCTTCAGCAATTTAAAGTGGGTGCCCCTTTGCAATGCATAGCAATAGATATTGTTGGACCATTACCTGAAACTGTCAATGGAAATTTATACATCATGGTAATAGGGGACTACTATACCAAATGGAAAGAAGCCTTTCCAATCCGAGACCATACAGCCCTTACTGTTGCTGATAAATTAGTTACAGAATTCATATGTCGTTTTGGTTGTCCAGACCAGATTCATACAGACCAGGGGAGAGAATTTGAATCCCATCTTTTCAAACATGTTTGTAATCTTTTAGGCATTGAAAAAACAAGAACTACCCCTTATCACCCTCAATCAGATGGTCTTGTAGAAAGATTCAACAGAACACTTCGACAAATGCTTAGTATTTTTGTTTCAGAAAATTTCGATGACTGGGATGATTTACTCCCATTTCTACTCATGGCTTATCGTGCTACTGAACACAAGAGTTCTTAATGTTCCCCAAATCTTTTGATGTTTGGCAGAGAAATAAACTGTCCGTTGGATGTAATAGTAGGGAAGCCACCAAATGCTCCCAATGAAGAATGCCCTATCAAATATGTTGAGTGGTTAAAATATTCTCTTTTAAATGCTTTTGAAAAAGCAAATGTAAATTTAAAGCAATCTGCAAAAAGGCAGAAAACTGACCATGATAAAAACGCAAAATTTAGGGAAATTAGTGTGGGAAAATGGGTTTGGAGATGGTATCCTCCCAGTGCCAATGAAAAGTTAGGGTTAGGTTGGACAGGGCCATATTTCATTATCAATAAAATTTCAGATTTGACATATAAAATTCAAAAATCCCCTAATTCAGAACCAATTTCAGCACACATAGACCATCTAAAACCGTATTTGGGTTTAACAACACCTTCAGCCTGGAATACCCATGACATAAGTGTGGAAGTTTCCACTCCAACACTAGAAACATCAGAACCAAATACAACTGTACACAATGACTCCTATTCTGACCCTCCTGAAATTGCACTTACCCCACAACAAACTACAGAATTAAGAAGTAGGGCAGGGCGACTAATTAAGCCAAAGCAAATATTTAGTCCATCTTAATTAAAGTTCATGACTGTTTTAACTATGTGGTTTTTATTTTAATCATCACCTAGAGACATGTATAATGGATTTGAATAATTTCCAAATACATGTTACATATGTATATAATTAATGTACTATGCCTAATGTCATTGAATGTATCTTTATTTTTAAGTTATAGATGGATGTGTTACAGCTAGATGTTCCCATGGAGGAGATCCATACTTTGGATGATGATCTAAGGCCAGAATGGAATTCTGAGGGAATGACCTGCCCTGTGCCTAAGTGTTCCAATACTAACAGATTTAATACCTTCAGAAGTTTCATGGCTCATTGGACGAAAGTACATGTTTCCATAAAAAAACTTAATAAATGTTCTGAATGTAAAAAACTTATCCAAACAAAACATAAGAGGCAACATGAACGACAACATTGTACAAAAATTGAGTTCACTATAATTACCGTCCCTAACAAAGAATATATTGATCCAGAACTAATTCTTCCTCCAAAATTCTCCAAAATTCAAAACATGCCTGATTATGAATCTCCAAGAAAAGTTGCCCAACGAAAAAGAAAATATGAAGCAGAAAAAGCCCTAGCGAACACTACCATTTTATCAGAAAATTTAGATCCCGATTTCAACAATTCCAGAGACGAAAAGCTATATTTCCTGGAAACGAACAACACAACAATTGTCACCCATCACAAAAACCCACGATGGTACAAAGATGCACCGGTTGAACCCCCAAGAACAAGGCAATCAATCAGATATTAAACATTATTAAGTTGAAGAGACTTTGATGTATTTGAAGTATATTGTTGTTATTTATATACCCATGCAAGTTTTATGATAATGATAATCACTCATTTTTTCTTTTGTTGTAAATAAATACCCGAGTGATTCATGATATCAATTTAACGCAGTATTTTTGTATGACTTATATGTAAACGACCTTATATTTTTTTTTATCGGTCATTGTATCAAGTATTGTATTTTTTCAGTTTTCCTTTCATGCTTACACATTTGTTCCCCAAGGAGGGAAGAGTGTAGGAAAACTGGTTTTTGTTCAGTCAAATTACTTACCTCAATTACTTTTACATCTTTATACTTAATAATTATTGGTTTACACTTAATTAATTTGGTGCTAATAAATCATATTTAACTTAAACACAACGCGAAGTCAAACACATGTTACCCGGTTCTCCATTTGTAAACAATATTTGTCACTTCCTGTATTGTGTATTCACATACCTTTGTAAAGTTCGCTCTGATTGGCTAATCGGCGTTATGTGAATCCAATAGTTCAGTTTGATATAAACTTATCGATTCATTGATTTTCTATTGTTCAATAAAGTATAAAAGGGCTGTCTTGTCCTTTTCTTACGGGAGTCGTCCGGCAGAACACTCCGTACAGGTACTGTTTCAGCACCTCACCTTTTCTCTGCTACTTTCACTTTGAAATGTATTTTGATAACTGAGTCCTTGACTCATTCGGAATTTATGTTCTAAAAAGTTTATTTTTGGAAAGCAATTAAATTTCTTATTTAAACTAAATATTTTTGAATTATCTTTCTTCTAAAAATTAATTAGATATTTTTGAAGCATTTTTCAACTAAAACTTGAATTTAGGAGAACTGGTAAAATTATTTATTTAATTTATTTCTGGAAAATATTTATATTTTCCAATTTAATTTATTTTGGTGCTTTTTGACAAAGTATTCATATTTCTGAGATTATTTTTGTATAGATATTTCATATTATATATATTTTTCCTTTTTGGGAGTTTGTTGTTTCAATTTCATGTTCATTATTCCCATTTTCTCTCATTGTTGTTACCGGTAATTCATCTTGTTATCATTTTTGTTATCATCTCTCATCATCAGAATCATGCTTGTTATATAAATTATTGAAATTTAAACCTGACTTATGTTGTTTCTCTCTGTCATAAACACATCCAGTGATTCGAATGACTGTGGTATGTAAGGGATTCATTGCTCCTGCACAAAGCTAATGAGTAATCCAGCACGGCCTTACATTTTATAGATTATTCAGTAGCCTGCGGGGGCGTGAAACACTCTTCCTTACTACACATAAAACAATTCTTGGCATTACCTTCTTTTTGATGTCTTCGTTCTCTATACATTGTATTAATCAAGTATATTACAAAAAGTCTTTCATACTTTCCGCATTTCCTCAAAGACGTGTACACATGTAATGTAGGTCTACAGTTTACCACAACATTCATCATGTAAAACGCCGATGGTTAATAATTAAATGGAACTACAATTATTCAATCATTATTAATGGTCATTTCATAGACTCCATCTATAATAAAATATACCCCACGCAAGAAGTTGCGTGAGGTATAATGTTTTTGACCCGTCCGTCGGTCAGTCAGAGTGTCAGTCAGTCCGTCAGTCCTATTTTTTGCCAGCGCAACTACATATAAACCACTGCATACAATTTCGTCAAACTTTGCAGATATTTAGGACACAATGTGCAGGTTTAAATAGGTTACAGGGTTCGGCGCGTTTTCTCGACTTACCAACTGCATAAGACATGCAAATGAAAGACGCTGATTGATTGTTCCATTCAAATGATAAATAATTTTAAATTGTGTTTACGAGTTTTACTGCTTTCTTTCAGGATTATTTTGCATATATTGACGTACGGTAATAATAAGTACTGCTGGCGGTCCAACTAAAGGATAAGATAAGGTAATGGCCGAATCTGGCCCCTTATTTGATGGTAAAATCAGAACACCGGTAGAATTGTGATAGTTTGTAGTTAAGAAGTGAAAATGATGCTTACTTTAAACAAGCACTAATTTAGAATTAAAGCTTACATGGAAACCACTAGAGGGTGCTGAAGTTGGACATTTTCCAGAATTTTCAGACTTCAGGTGGAATTTCATCAAATTTGATATACCTTTTCTTCGGAAAACATAGAGCACAAGCTTGCCTATTTTAGTTTTTTACACATAAACTGCATTATATACTAGTGTATAAAATATACTGACACGCAAAAGAAACGCAACACCCTACTTTAGGGGGGAAAATTATGTAAAGTAAAGAATTTTGTATCTCAAAATTATGAATATCTTCAATTTGGTAAACATCGATAATTTAACGGTTGAACGGTTTCCATACAATAACCGGAAGTCAAGTTTGAGCCTGCTTAAGAGAAATCAAAAATTGGATGTTTAACAAAACATTTGGCAATATTATGGAGTTTTAAGGGTATTTTACTGTTCATCATAAGTAATGCAACAATATTTCAAGAAATAAACTATCCTTTCCTTTCCCGTAACGATGCTAAGGCTACTTGAAAATGGCTTATGTACGCATTTCCATTGCTCTAGCTGGGAAATTTCAATGTAAAGGTGATGGAGAGTTGCTAATGCAAAAATTCACTACATTACGCCTTAACATGGCCTAACGTATGACATGGATTAAGGACTGTCCTTGTACCGGAAGTCCAAGAGTGGCTACACTGCTCTAAGTTAGAGAAAATTCGACCAAATCATCTGAAAAACGGGCATTTAAAAATGCCAAAGATTATTTCCTTTGCTCAGATCTCGATATTAATGAGCCAATTTTATCGTAGAAATTAAGCTGCAATTGTTGTTTAGGGCAGTCTTGCACGTTTTGCTTGAATGGCTGGGAAGGGGGGTGTTTCAACAGTCATATTTTACTTAGTAAACAGATAAACATTTAACAATTTTATAAAATCTCTGATGTTCTGAAAAGTGACTTTAGCCTTACTTTATTCGCTTTTGAAAATCAAAAGATAAAAAAAATCAAACATTTGTAGATTACTGCTTGTTGCGTTTCTTTTGCGTGTCAGTATATTTAAATTTGGTAAATAGGCAAGCTTGTGCTGTATGTTTTCTGAAACAAAATGTGCTGTGAAATCGATGAAAATTTGCATAAAAACAAGCAAATTCAAAGAATTGTGGTCCCCCGCTTTCGATGCCTTTGTGGGTGGGATGTCATTATACGCCCGTCTTAAGACGGGACGTATTACATGTCTATAGGCTTCATGTCCATTCGTGTCCGTCTCATAACTTGAATACTATTAGGCCTAGAATTATCAAACTTTGTCAACTGATACTTCTTGGGTAGATGATGCGTCGCGCACAAAAAGTAGATCGCTCTGACCTCTACTAAAGATGCTATGACCAAATACGGGAAAATCCTGTCCGGCTCATAACTAGAAAACTATAGGTCTAGAGCTTTCAAACTTGGCAAAGGTATACATCTAAGGTAAAATGTGTGTCTCAGCCTATTTCAAGGTCTCTGTGACCTTTAATTTAAGTGAATTTATTTAAAAAACTAAGTCTTAGATTTTAAATTGCATACTCCTAGTGGTGATGTTTCTGAGGATATTCCATGGGTCCCAGTTGTTGTTGCAGACACACTGGGTTCTGTAAAGAAACATTGTAATATCTCATAATCTGGTAATAAGGAATTCTTGATGTCTAGTTATGATGAACAGTAGAATTTAATGTTCAATCCCCACACTTTCTTTGAATCTGCATCATAAATTTTAAATTCATCGCATATTGCGGGACTACAACTAATATTTTAGGAGGTAGTTAAGAATTCAATAAAATTTGATATAATACACATTAATACATGTACTACTGGGGAAAATAATCCAGTGGCTAACTTTCTAAGCTTTTTTCTAAAAGCTAAACTTGTGAAAATGATTAGAGTAAATATTTCTGACACAATGTACACAAGGGCACAACGACTGATGACGTAGTATGCATAATCAAGGTCAGGCTAATATACGTAAAGTCTTGCAAGTAATATATTGACATCACCCCCCCCCCTCCCTTATTTCTCAAAATGTCTCATGATAAAATATCAGATCATTTCAATAAAACATTCATTGTTATATTAGTTATTTGACTATGACTTAAATGGCACAATTATCTTTTACCGGAAAATTATCAGAAAAAAATTCAAGTGACTCTTGAGATGACCCCCTTTCAAAACCGGCTCGCATCTTATTATGGGTAAGGGTGTAAGTGAAAGACATAATTAAGTAGTAGAATTGGATCAGGCCGGTGAATCCCCCTCATTAGAGTTAATTCCTATCCTGTGAATCGGTCACGAAGAGGTAGCCCCTCTTCCTTTGTATACAATTACAAATTAACATTTCATAGTAAAAATTTCGAAAAACTATTGGTCTGTTTTTGTCACGTGATTCGTCTTTTTCCCACGGTGGCTTTCGACTTTCCAATTCATAAAGAGGAGGAGGGTTATAAAAATTATACTCACTAATACAGATTTTGTTGTTTCGGTTCCTAATGATTGGATCCTGTCCGCCCCATTCACCAGCACGCATAATTTTCACACCACAACTAGATACTTTGATTTCACATATTGTTTGTGTCCCGAAAATCCGCACGCATTCTGTAGAAACGCTTGTACAATAGTACACCCCAAACCGTCCAGTACACAATTTACACTGAATACTGTTGCCGTCAATCGAATTTTTCAATATGGCACCGATCACAATGATCAGTGGGACGCCACGATCCATTGCTCTGGCCATCTTCACATTTATGCCACAAAAAGTTGCACGGATTTTTAATCATGTGACGGAGATTTCGCGGGTGTTTCCATCAACAACCAGACCTTTACACTTTTCATCATTTCATACCATGTTTTTTTCGATATCCCATTAATTTTTTGTCTCATTTACTAAATGAGTTATTAGATTTATCTTATATTTATAATTCATTAACTTATTTTATATGATATATTACAATGGGATTGGGTACAATTTATAAAAACTTAATTCACCCCCTCCCTACATGTTGAACAAAAAATACAATATTATTGCAAATATAGAAACTCGGATTATTTTAATTATTCTCTTCATTGATTCAAATGTGACAGTCACTCGTCTTTAAGTAATTGGTTTTACAAAGTAGTGTTTAAGACGACTCTTTCATGTTTATTATACGAGTACAATACAAGCTAGCATGGTTATCTTTTTTCAACTTCATCAGTAAATCGTCCTATTGAACTTGATTTTTTTTTAATTTACAGCCATTCGTAAGAAAAAAGTAAAAAGATATGTTTCTTATATTTCTGCATGACAGGGGTTTTGCTGTGATTTTGCAGGTCTTATATTTAAAAAAGTTTAAAAATAATTTTAAAAATCGTCCACTGGGCCCCAACCAGGGCTGTTCAGATCCCTTGCCTAAAACTGGCGCCCACTCTAACTTCAAATTCCGGATCCGCCTCTAATATAAAAGACGGTTTCGAAATTAACAAATCATTAGAACATTTTTGTGTCACAAATCTCACTGACACATAATATCATCCTCTCCATCTTTGCGTACCAGTTCTAACGGCGCGAATATTCTGCACGAGCTTTTGGTCAGGTGACGGGTGGCTAATGACAGGATCTCTTTTGTTTACATTAAGGGGGGGTTTAATGATTTTGACAACCAAAAATTGTGAACTGAAAATGACATATGCTGGTATATCATCGTGTGTGTTCTTTCGATTGCATTAATCGTAAATAATAGTTCCATTGTTTAATACATACATACAAATATATAGGTCTACATAAATAAATAAATATAAACTAGGCACTGTTTTTAAACTATTTGATACCAAATTCATATCAGATCAGGATCATAATTTAATGTGCAATTCCTTGACAACTAAATAGGCATTCTATAGAGGTGTGTGCTATTAAAACATATCCAGTTTACAGAACTTATTATTCCTTACTACAGTTTGTACATAACACCCCTCTTTTTTAGCTCTACTGGTCAGAGACCAGAAGAGCTTATGCGATAGTAATGCGTCCGTCGTCCGTCCGTCTGTCTGTCTGTCCGTCTGTAAACAATTTTTCAAAACGCTACTTCTCCTACAATTTTAGTTTGATTTCAGTATTACTTGGCACACAAGTAGACTACACTAAGATACATAGAATAGTGCATCGGTTTTTGATTTCGATGAACGGTGTTGCCATGGTTACTAAAAATAGAATTTTCTGTGAAATTCCTTAAAAACGCTACTCCTTCTACAGTTTTTGTCTGATTTTAATATAACTTGGCACACAAGTAGACTACGCTAAGATACATAGAATAGTGCATCGGTTTTTGATTTAGATGAACGGTGTTGCCATGGTTACTAAAAATAGAATTTTCTGTGAAATTCCTTAAAAACGCTACTCCTTCTACAGTTTTGGTCTGATTTCAGTATAACTTGGCACACAATTAGACTACACTAAGATACATAGAATAGTGCACCGGTTTTTGATTTCGATGAACGATGTTGCCATGGTTACTAAAAATAGAATTTTCTGTAAAATTCCTTAAAAACGCTACTCCTTCTACAGTTTTGGTCTGATTTCAGTATAACTTGGTACACAAGTAGACTACACTACGATACATAGAATAGTGCATCGGTTTTTGATTTCGATGAACGGTGTTGTCATGGTTACTAAAAATAGAATTTTCTGTAAAATTCCTTAAAAACGCTACTCCTTCTACAGTTTTTGTCTGATTTCAGTATAACTTGGTACACAAGTAGACTACAATAAGATACATAGAATAGTGCATCGGTTTTTGATTTCGATGAACGGTGTTGCCATGGTTACTAAAAATAGAATTTTCTGTGAAATTCCTTTTAAACGCTACTCCTTCTACAGTTTTTGTCTGATTTCAGTATAACTTGGTACACAAGTAGACTACATTAAGATACATAGAATAGTGCATCAGTTTTTGATTTCGATGAACGGTGTTGCCATGGTTACTAAAAATAGAATTTTCTGTGAAATTCCTTAAAAACGCTACTCCTTCTACAGTTTTTGTCTGATTTCAATATGTCTTGGCACACAAGTAAACTACACTAAGATACATAGAATAGTGCATCGGTTTTTGATTTCGATGAACGGTGTTGCCATGGTTACTACAAATAGAATTTTCTGTAAAATTCCTTAAAAACGCTACTCCTTCTACAGTTTTTGTCTGATTTCAGTATAACTTGGTACACAAGTAGACTACACTAAGATACATAGAATAGTGCATCAGTTTTTGATTTCGATGAACGGTATTGCAATGGATTCTAAAAATAGAATTTTCTGTGAAATTCCTTAAAAACGCTACTTTTTCTACAGTTTTTGTCTGATTTCAGTATAACTTGGTACACAAGTAGACTACACTAAAATACATAGAATAGTGCATCGTTTTTTGATTTCGATGAACGATGTTGCCATGGTTACAAAAAATAGAATTTTCTGTGAAATTTCTTTAAAACGCTCCTCCTTCTACAGTTTTGGTCTGATTTCAATATAACTTGGCACACAAGTAGACTACACTAAGATACATAGAATATTGCATCGGTTTTTGATTTCGATGAACAGTATTGCTATGGTTACTAAAAATAAAATTTTCTGTGAAATTCCTTTAAAACACTACTCCTTCTACAGTTTTGGTCTGATATCAAAATAAGTTGGCACACAAGTAGACTACACAAAGATACATAAAATAGTGCAAGGGTTTTTGATAAGTACAAACCAGTAGAGCTACAGTCTCGACAGAGACTTCTGGTTTTTAATGATTTTAATTAGACATTTATCATTAAATATTAACAAGAGGCCCACGGGCCTTATAGGTCACCTGAGTATCATGTAACAACTTTCCAGCGATTGTATTCGGTTCGTGTTTTAATCCAAAGTCATGAAATTCACAAATTTTGAAGGAGGCACCATTGCTTATCAAAGGGCAGATTTCAAAGCATTAATTTATTTTAGTCAAAGTACCCCCCTGGTACCCCTGACCCAGTGGCCCTGAAATTATCTATTTTGAAAGAGGCCCCTTTCTTCATTATAAGGCCAGCATTTTTTATGTTTAAGTTTAGTTATGAAATGAGAATAAAAAAAGTCCCGAAGGAGAAGGAAATAAAATTTTTTTTTTGATAAATCAATTATTAGCATTTGTACATTCTTTTTTTAAGCTATTCCAATAGGCTCCTTACCACTGGACACTTAATGCTTACAAATAGGAAAGTAGAACATTTAATTGCTTATTTCATCATCTGCCAGTTTGGGCCAGTTATATTTAAATTTTGTGATGTTGGTCAAAATATATTTTAAAAAATCAATTCTTTAAAAGTCTTTCAATATATCTTCATTTTTTAAATATGTGTTAGGTAAATGTATAGACATTACTTGTTGCCTAAAATTATAATATTCCTATCATAAAACAGACAGGGAGTATTGGGGAGTAGGATGAACATTTTTTCAATTAAGTTAAGTGTAAAATAATTTTTCTGGCTTATACAAATGATACTACATGCCTGTATATATTTGTATATTCTTGCCTTTTAATAGTTGAACTTTTTTTTTTATTTCTTCAGGTTATTGTTTATTTCTTCCTCAAATGGACTTAACTTCTCCCATAGTTTTATTCATTACATCTGATGCATAAGCAACCCTTTTCTGAAGAATGATGCTTAGACTGTAAGCTATAACAGAGACCTAAACAATGTCGCTGGCAATATGCAATAGCTACCACAGGCAGTTTAAAACCTGGGGGACGAAAATAATACTTTTGAAACGAATACATAATTATCTCACCAGCATGTCATTGTGCAACAAAGTCGTCAGCATTTTATTTGTCCTTTGAACGGGCGAAACGTTTTGAATGGCACTCGTATCGATGAATTTTACACTAAACCAAGTTATCTTCTCAGATCTAGCTTTATTTACCCGCCGTTTCATCTTAAAACCGGAAGTGCGAGTTCGTAAATTTGAAATTTCGATCCCGACTCAAATTTGACATCGGAAAGAAAAAAACTGTTTTATTTTTTTCTGAAAATTCAAAACCTTGATCGGAGGGTTTGTAAAACTGAAAATAAAATAAATCACGGCAACACCGTTCACCAAAATCAAAATCCGATGCACAGAATGTAGTCTACTTGTGTGTCAAGTTATATTGAAATCAGAACAAAACTGTACGAGGAGTAGCATTTTGAAAGCATTTCCCAGAAATTTCTATTTTTAGTAACCATGGCAACACTGTTCTTCGAAATACAGAAACCGATGCATAGAATTAAGTATCTTAGGATGGTCTACTTGTGTGCCAAGTTATATTGAAATCGGACCAAAACTGTAGGAGGAGTAGCATTTTGAAAAATTGTTTACAGACTGACAGACGGACGGACGCCGGACGCATTACTATCGCTTAAGCTCTTCTGGTCTCTGACCAGTAGAGCTAAAAATTACGTACATATTCTTTAACATAGAGCTCTGAATAAAGATGGATTAAAATGATGTGACATAAAGTACTATCATGTTTCTTGCAATTTACCTGTGTTGACAGGTGTAGAAAAACTAGAACAATCATGAATTAATTACCACAACTTTCACCTCATCAGTCAGGGAATGCGCAGATTACTCCTGTCAGGCGTGTCGCGCAGATATGTCAAGACACAGCGGTATTTTTAAAAAGGGGAATATAATTCAGTTAATGGATTAGAGCACCTGCGTCATTACCGTGATGTATTTTTTCTTTGACCCGTCAAATCCTTGAACTCGTACCCGCGGAGAAACCGCGGATGGGGCGGTATTCTGTTCCAACCCACTTAATTTTTTTGTTTTATTTCCTCATTTCCTCGCCAAATTTTTCAATCAAGACATATAAATACAACGAAGTTTTGCTTAACGTTATCACCATGAGAAAAGGCTGAAGAATATCTAGAGTTTCTGTAAGTAAATTTTTAGCTCTACTGGTCAGAGACCAGAAGAGCTTAGGCGATAGTAATGCGTCCGTCGTCCGTCCGTCTGTCTGTCCGTCTGTAAACAATTTTTCAAAATACTACTCCTCCTACAGTTTTGGTCTGATTTCAATATAAATTGGCACACAAGTAGACTACACTAAGATACATAATTCTGTGTATCGCTTTTTGATTTCGATGAACGGTGTTGCCGTTGTTACTAAAAATAGAATTTTTTGTGAAAATCATTCAAAATGCTACTCCTCCTACAGTTTTGGTCAGATTTCAATATAACTTGGCACACAAATAGACTACACTATGATACATAACTCTGTATATCGCTTTTTGATTTCGATGAACGGTGTTGCCGTTGTTACTAAAAATAGAATGTTTTGTGAAAATCATTCCAAATGCTACTCCTCCTACAGTTTTGGTCAGATTTCAATATAACTTAGCACACAAGTAGACTACACTATGATACATTATTCTGTGTATCGCTTTTTGATTTCGATGAACGGTGTTGCCGTTTTTACTAAAAATAGAAAAATTTGTGAAAATCATTCAAAATGCTACTCCTCCTACAGTTTTAATCTGATTTCAATATAACTTGGCATACAAGTAGACTACACAAAGATACATAATTCTATATATCGGTTTTTGATTTCGATGAACGGTGTTGCCGTTGTTACTAAAAATAGAAAAATTTGTGAAAATCATTCAAAATGCTACTCCTCCTACAGTTTTAATCTGATTTCAATATAACTTGGCATACAAGTAGACTACACAAAGATACATAATTTTATTTATCGGTTTTTGATTTCAATGAACGGTGTTGCCGTTATTACTAAAAATAGATGTTTTGTGAAAATCATTCAAAATACTACTCTTCATACAGTTTTGGTCTGATTTCAATATAACTTGGCACACAAGTAGACTAGACTAAGATACATAATTCTTTGTATTGATTTTTGATTTTAAAGAACGGTGTTGCTGTTGTTCCTAAAAGTAGAAATTTCTGTGAAAAACATTCAAAATGCTACTCCTCGTACAGTTTTGGTCTGATTTCAATATAACTTGGCACACAAGTAGACTACACTAAAATACATAATTCTGTATATAGGTTTTTGTTTCAATGAACGGTGTTGCTGTTGTTCCTAAAAGTAGAAATTTCTGTGAAAAACATTCAAACTGCTACTCCATGTACAGTTTTGTTCTGATTTCAATATAACTTGGCACACAAGTAGACTACACTAAGATACATAATTCTGTATATAGGTTTTTGTTTCAATGAACGGTGTTGCTGTTGTTACTTAAAAAAGAAATTTCTTTGAAATACATTTAAAATGCTACTCCTCCTACAGTTTTGGTCTAATTTCAATATTACTCGGCACACAAGTAGACTACACTAAGATACATAATTCTGTGTATCGTTATTTGTCATTATTCTATTTATTGCTTTTGTAAAGTTTTATATCCCAACTGCCACTTTTCTCTTTCTTTATTATAAGTACAAACCAGTAGAGCTTCAGTCTCGACAGAGACTTCTGGTTTTAGTTCATATTTTAAAAATTAATTAAACCCAGTGAAATGACGACTTAATTATCAAATTTTAAGAGAAATAATTTTGGTATGCTAACTTTAAAAGGAATCTTTTTTTCTTACTTCATAAAACAAAGGGATATAAATTTTAACGTAATTATTATGATTTTCCCCTTAAAATCCTTTGTTTTGTTTTTTTTTACATAAATTAAAGCAATATTAATGTTATAAAAACTATTTTACTGTGAAAATGCGAAAAAATAAGTTATATTTCATTGTAAAAAACCAGATTTATAATAGTCTAAATATGATAAAGGAGTGAAATTTAAAACAAAATATTGGTCCACATATACAATTTAATAACATATTATGACCGACCATAATTATATTTTATACGCATTATTATATTATATTTCCACACAATAATTTCAATTAGATTAACATACATTTGTATGAAAACACGCATACGAGTAATTTCTCCCTGTATCTCTTTAGACCATCAAGTCCTACACCAGAAAGGCCAGTTGCCAGTTACTCGGCTGGTCAAACCGAGACAATTCTACTTGAAAGGTATAAACATTAATTTTAGAATTTAAATGATTTTAGAACCATAATTTTTCCAATCATTTTAGTGTAACATTACACCTTTTAACAATTTTTTTACATTTAGTAAATTTTAAACAGATAACGAGTAATTTCTCCCTCTATCTCCTTAGACCAGCAAGTCCTACACCAGAAAGTCTGGATCACTGTAGCACCTTGACGCCGGTTGCCAGATACTCGGCTGCACACGATTCAAACTGGCTCCCTACATTGAAATCACCAAGTTTGGAGGAAGACCGATTAAGTCAGGCGGAAGACTCAATCCTGACTAACTTAAGGTTATAAATATTGCAAATATATTTATGTATGCAATATATTTATGTACAAATATAAGTAATTTCCAGAACAGCACACTTGTCAGACAAATAAATTATACAGATTGACATTTTTTTTCTATAACAGAAGGCAAAACAGTAAAAAGTATAAAATGCTTCAAAAGAGAATGAGGAAGCGGTCTCCCCCTTCCACCCCCAAAATTATGAGGAGCAGTTTAGGTTGTTTGAAATGTTAACATCCAGAGTCCTAGCGGATGTTGAACAAATGAAAATCATCGTTAACGTCTTCCAGGCTGAATTAACGAAGAAAGAAGAAAAGCGAGTCCGCTTTACAACTTCTGAATAGTGTAAAACTGTAAACGGACACATGTGGGACTGTAAATATCCACTGAGATTTGTCTTATGTTTTATATACTGATTAACTCTTATTGTCAATCAGTTCATGATTTAGTAACAAAAAAGTGAGGTATTATAGAGGATTGCTTTTATTGGACAAGTAGATGGAATTTTACTTTTTGTGTCTTCAAAATATCCATAAATGTGTTCATAATTTCGTGGTAAAAAGGATAATAAAATATTACTTACTAACTCAGTTGAATTAGATCTTTTGATTGCAAGTGACGGCTGTGCATAGAAACTCAAAACTTGGGCCTTTTTATAGCAGGCAAAAAAGGATATTAATTTTTAGAATCCTCCCTTGACTGTTGCTATGTGAACTAAGGTGACCCTAATAGTAGATATTTATAGTATGATCCTTCAACTGTTGCTATGTGAACTAAGGTGACCCTGATAGCAGATATTTATGGTATCATCCTTCAACTGTTGCTATGTGAACTAATCCTTTGAGTGTTGCTAAGCAAACTAGGGTGACCGTGAGCTATGTTTGGAAAATCCCATGGCGTCAGCGTCAGTGTTGTCATTCTTTGCACTAAGGTAATCCATGACGTCATTGGCTGTAGACTCCACCCTTGACTGTGACCTCTATTTTGACCTTTGTGGGTGGGGTCTGGAAAAACCAATGACGTCTTCCTGACTGGAGACTGACTGTTCTCTGTCCCCCTTACTATTGATATTTGTTAAGCTCTAACACAGCCAGTTTAGAATTATATGATGTATTATTTGTTTTAATTAATCCCTACACTGTAAGTCTCATAGAGATGTATGTACAGTATCTTAAACATAAGAAATGGGAAATAAGATCATTGAAATCTGTGTCAATCTGTACCTGTTTTTCTTGCACCCTAACCAAATTATGATTATTGAACAATATTTGACGGGCGTATCATGCTGTGGCGAAGCACTTTTTTTTATGACATATTGTCTCAAATATGGACGCCCTACATGTCATTTAGCAAATATCACTGAAGTTGATTTTTTTTTAAATAAGGTCAATCTTGAAGGTCAAGGTCAGTGAAATGAAGAATAATAAAGCGCCAGGAATTGATGGTTTAGTGACAGAAATTTATAAAAACTCTCTTGATCAATTATCACACTACTTTGTAAAATTATTTAACATTATATTAGAAACAGGTATTTTTCCAAGTGAATGGGGTAAAGCTATTATATGCCCTATGAACAAGAGTGGAGATAAGAATATAACAGAAAATTACAGAAGAATATCATTATTGAATGTCATCAGTAAAATTTTTACTATAATTTTGAATAACAGATTAACTTGTTGGGCAGAATATGAAGGAGTATTGTTTGAACAACAGTCTGGTTTTAGACAGACACGTTCTACTATTGATAATTGCTTTGTTCTTCAAGCAAGTGTTTATAAATATATTAGTAAAAGCAAAGGTAGAATGTATTGCATGTTTATAGATTTTTCAAAAGCTTTTGATTGTGTTCAACATAATATTTTATTGTATACACTATTCAAGAAAGGAGTCAGTACAAATATTTTATTGCTTTTAAAGTCAATGTATTCCCAATTAACATCATGTATTAGAAATCAAAATCTTATTTCAGACTTTTTTCAATGTAATATAGGTACAAGACAGGGTTGCATGTTAAGTCCTTTATTATTTATCATGTTTATTGGGGAACTAAAAGAATTATTAGAATCAATAGAATGTAAAGGCATATACATTGATGAGACATATCCTAACATTATGCAGTTACTTTTTGCTGATGATGTAGTTAACTTTGCGGAAACTGTTATTAACTTACAAAATCAAATTAAAGCCTTAGAAAAATTTTGCTACAAATATGGCATGAAAATTAATTTACAAAAGTCAAAGATCATGGTGTTTAGACGTGGGGGAATAACAAAAAGTACAGAGAAATGGTTTTTTGATGGAAGAGAAATTGAAATTGTATCATTTTACAAATACGTAGGGTTATATTTTACAAGTACAATGTCATGGGAACTGACAAAGAAGTCTCTGTGTGTGTCAGCAGAAAAAGCATTGTTTATTATATATAAATTTATGAAGATGTACAATGCATCATATAAACAAATCTTTTGCATTTTTGATAGAATGATTGTACCTATTTTGACTTATGGTGCTGAATTATGAGGGTATGAGTTATCGAAATGTATCGAATCTATGCATACAAAGTTTTGTAGAAGAGTTTTAAGACTCAAGAACAATACACCTGAAATAGTTGTAGCAGGAGAACTAGGGAGATATCCTCTAATGGTAAAGTACTTTAAGAAATTTATTACATATTGGTTAAAGATACTTTATATGAAAGATGATAGATATCCAAAAAGATGTTACTTATTTTTACTTCAGTTAAATAATGTAGGTAGAATTAGAGGTAACTGGGCGTCAGAAGTGAAGTCAATGTTATGTAGATATGGATTCCACTAAGTATGGCTTTATCAAGGTGTAGGGGATAATGTTTCATTTTTAAAAGAGTTTGTACAAAGAGTTCAGGATAACTATATGCAAGAATGGCACTCTTCATTGAGCTCTTATAGTAAACTGGATTTTTATTGTAAATTCAAAATTCTTTTTGAACCGGAAAGGTATCTAGATGTCATAAACAATGTATCTTTTAGAGAATCACTTTGTAAATTAAGAACCTCTAGTCATTGTTTGGAAATTGAACATGGTCGATTTAAAGGTATTCCCAGAGAAAATAGATTTTGTCTCTTCTGTCAAATAGCAAATAAAAATTGTATTGAAAATGAAAAGCACTTTGTAGAAAATTGTGAATTATATATGGATATTAGAGTAAACTGTAATATTTTGAAACACTTAAGATTTTATAAAAACACTGTGAATATGCTTATATATGGAAATGATGCAGTGTTAAATGATGTCGCAAAATTTACCTTTTTAGCTTTTAAAGAGAGGGAAAAGTTCATTGAGAATTTAATATGTGATAAGTTATAAGTATAGTCTATATGTTTCCATATTGTATACCTGGTAAGCCTGATCTAAAATTGTAAATATAACATTGTAAAATATGAATGTACTTTGGGCCGGTGGCCTACAATACTTAATTCAATAAATGATTAGATTAGATTAGGTCAAGGTCAATGAGTCACAAATCAGGATGCTTGGAAATATATTGTCACGGGTAATGCACATGTCAATGCATATGAAAGCCATATTTGTTCTCAAGATAAGAAACAAGATGTGTTTGTAAAACACTGATGACTCCTTTGGCAACATAGCGAAGATTAAACTTTTCTTAAATGCAAACTAAATATATTATTACCCGAAGGTCATTCATGATATCCAAGGAAAGGCCCTGTCGAAAGGTTAAATATTTGAAACATGAAAGCCGTAGCAATAACCCTTTGAAAGTTATGGTCAGGGTTTGTTTTTAAATGTAGGTTAAACTCCAAGGTCTAAGGGTCAAAGTTCATGGTATCTAATGAAAAGGTCTTTGCACAAGGATTACATATCTGAAGTATGAAAGCCCCAGCCCTTACCATTCAAAAGTTATGGTCAAGGTAATAGTTTTTTTCAGAAGTACAGAAATCTCCAAGGTCAAGACGTCAAAGTTCTTGGTATCCTATGAAAGGTCTTGCCATAAACAATGTATATGTGAAATATAAAAGTCCTAGTATATATCGTTCAAAAGTTATTACCAAGGTTCAAGTTTTTAAAAATTACGTCAAACTCCAAGGCCAAGGTCAAATGGTAAAAGTTTTTGATATCCAATGAAACATTTTGTCACAAGGGTTAAATATATGCAGTATGAAAGCACTAACCCTTACCCTTTAAAAGTTGTGGATAAGGTATGTTTTTTAAAAGTAGGTCAAACTCCAAGGTCAAGGTCAAAAGGTCAAAGTTCTTTGTATCCAATGAAAGAACTTCTCACATTAATTACCTACGTGAAGTATGAAAGCCCTATCTCTTACCGTTCAAAAGTTATAGCCAAGGTTAAAGTTTTTTCACAAGTACAGAAATCGTCAAGGCCAATAGGTCAAGGTTATTTTATCTAACGAAAGGTCTTACCACAAAGAATACATATGTGGAATATGAAAGTCCTAGTTTATACCATTCAAAAGTTATGTCCAAAGTAAAAGTTCGGATTTTTAATGTAAAAGTGAGTCAAACTCCAATGTCAAGGTCAAAAGGTCAACTTTGGTAGTACCCAAAGAAAGGTCTTGTCACAAGGAATACATTATCTCGAATCATCTATATTATTATATGATTGAATAATTCCTATCTTTCTGATTGGCTGAGATCCAACTATGTGGAAGGAATACTATGTTATACTTACCTGCACGTGACGTTCCATGTGAATACAAGGATTTATTTTCTCTACATTGATCTAACTTAAGATCAGGAAATTCCAAATTGATACAAATTGTTTTGGAGCTTTTTAAGCTTTTTAAACGACTGTGGCTTTTTTCATGTGAACAAATATATATATATATATATATATATATATATATATATATATATATATATATATATATATATATATACTGTAGGGTGAGGGTGGTACAATGTAAGAGGGGATGAAGAGACCTTATCCAACACTTTTACTGAACTACAAATTTTCCTTTTTTTCGCTGTCAGTTTTCCCTGATAATACTTCTCCCTTTCAAAATCTATTCTGTAAAAACACTGACACTATATCTTTTTTTCATGGCAACTAAAATAGATAAAAAAATATTTCAAATTGATACAACTGGTAAGGTTCTTTAATTTACATTTTAATTTTAATTCTGCTTCTCTCTTGTGTTTGGCTAGACTTGATTAAATGCAAACAAGTAAAGAGATGTATCATGTTATCAGTGAATCATAAAATAATTATTGCCGTCTTTCGGTCAGTAGAATGATTTATACATCTGAGGAGTACAATATTTAATATTATTAAATCATTATATTGACCTCAAAAAAGAGCAATAATTGTATATTAATGACTTCACATCGACCCTTGTCACGGTCTATGATCGACCGTCAAAAGTAAGAATAACTGAAAACTTTAAATTTTGTCTAATTCTATGTATTTTCTAAAACGGAATAAAAGAGTCGTGTCCTTACGTTGAAAATCGCTGGATCCGCCTTTGAATTGCTATAACCCAGATATCTACGTGATTATTATGTAATAAACATGAATCGTGTATGTACATGACTATATTGTAACACGGGATGTACGCGATTATGTAATATAAGTCGTTGGTTATGTCCGTAGTTATTTTTACGTTAGGGAGTCCTTAGACAATATGCTTCATACGTAATATAGTGTTCTTCCATTTATCAGTTATCTAGGTATGTCCATACAGCAGATTTTCGGATTAAGAACAAAATATTTTTGAATTCACTTTTATTAAAAACACATCAGAAGTTAATTTAATGCAAGAAAAACTAGATAAAAAGATTAAACTTCAATTGTCTCTCTCAGTACAGATGTAAAATACTCTTCCATGGAAATTATTTCGAAAGTCTTTATGACGTCCTTTTTCAAATCATAATCTAAGAAAGCAAGAAAATAAAATATCCAAACTTTCAGTCTATATCCAGAGAGCGTCAATCAAAATAGTCTAACGTCGAATATATAAAAAAAAAATTTCTACTTGCTTAAATTAATAGGCACTCTTGCAGGCCAGACGCTATTTTACTGAATGAGGAACTTATCACTTTCCTATCAGGCTATAAGCCACAGTAAAATGAAATTATCCCCCCAAAAATTGAATGTTTTCTTCAATCAATTCTGTTACCTAATGACGTCTTATCATCATTAGTGTCTCCTTGACAGATGTTCCTGATGTAATTGTTGGATACCAAGGCCAATCCCACCTATTTGAAGACCAGGGACCGTTCAGGAATGCGAGGTAACAGCTGTTGAACCACCAGCCTCCTCTGCAGTCAAAGTAAGCAGCACAGCTTCCGATCCACTGATCGTTATCTCTGTCGGGAGTAGAGAAATACATCCCAGACAGGTCACGTGATCTATACCCAGTGTTCAACATACTGTCACCTGTTGAATGAAAACAAAATGACATTAGACAGCTTCATGCTTTAGATAAATTTATTCCTTTTTTTTTTAATTATACTTTTGTTCAACTTTCTTGGCCACTGAGTGGAAACAATAATATATGCCTGTTTAAAGCTACATGTACATGTATGTTTTTGAGTACAAAAGTGGACATAATGGTAATACAATCACCTAAAAGACGTTGTACAAAGGAACAGTAAGTCGACAAATTATCCTTGAAAGTTCGCATGTGAATAAGGTTAATTGCAGAACATTTTTACATCATAGAACATTTAAACATTGTTCATATTTATACCTCCTGCTTTAAAAGTGGGAGGGTATACTGTAATCGGTTTGTCCGTCCCTGTCTGTACGTCCGTTCGTCCGTCTGTCTCGTTACGCTTTGGGTTACCCATCTCTTGATGCGACACATATTTTGGGTTTCCAATTTAAAATTTTGCATAGAGGGGTTGATTTAATGGGTGTCATTATACCATAAAATCAACGAAAATTAAATCTCCAGGAACTTAAGTCGTTTGACCATAGCATAGGACTTAAAATAAGGTGAGGTATGTATAAATGTAACATTACCAAAATGTAAAATTTTAAATCCAATTTATACATAACGTGAAAGTTTAAATGAATGCAATCTTTTTTATATATACATTTAACGACCCCCTACCCTATCTCTCTCATTTGTTCTACGTATTTTCTTTTTACTTTAATGTGACAAAATGACTAATATATCTCACTCTGTAACAATCGACCTGTCACCTACCTAATGTTCCCGTTGCGGGTCCCTCCAGAAACAGTTTATACTTCTCTGTTTCGTCAGAAATGGCGAACTTGTCGTACAACTCGTACAGACTTGTACCATCCTGGGGAGTGATGGAGACATAAAGGGACGAGTGATTTCCCTTTGTTAACTGATGAATTATGTCATTTCCTGTTTAAAGATTTATAGGCGTATTACAATGCACCATTGTTTTTTAAAGAAATATTCCCCCCAAATCAGATTATACATCTCGTAAAAGGCAGTCCGCCATATTTCCCGTTCTTCAAGGCTCTCCTACAACCCATATATAAGGAGTAGATCGCTTATCCGACGAGTGTAGACGCACATCTTGCAAAGCCGTGCTACTCGGTCACGATGAAATTATCAAATTTAACGATTTTTTTCCAAAACAGGACAAAAGTATCATGAACCAGAAGTCTCTGTCGAGACTGTAGCTCTACTGAATTGTACTTATCAAAAACCATTGCACTATTTTATGTATCTTTGTGTAGTTTACTTGTGTGCCAACTTATTTTGAAATCGAACTAAAACTGTAGAAGGAGTAGCGTTTTAAAGGAATTTCACATAAAATTCTATTTTTAGTAACCATGGCAACACCGTTCATTGAAATCAAAACCGATGCACTATTCTATGTATCTTAGTGTAGTCTACTTGTGTGCCAAGTAATATTGAAATCAGACCAAAACTGTAGAAGGAGTAGTGTTTTCAAGGAATTTCACAGAAAATTCTATTTTTAGTAACCATGGCAACACCGTTCATCGAAATTAAAAACCGATGCACTTTTCTATGTATCTTCGTGTAGTCTACTTGTGTGCCAAGTAATATTGAAATCAGACTAAATTTGTAGGAGGAGTAGCGTTTTGAAAAATTGTTTACAGACAGACGGACAGACAGACAGACGGACGGACGGACGCCAGACGCATTACTATCGCATAAGCTCTTCTGGTCTCTGACCAGTAGAGCTAAAAATATATAGTAAATACATTATTTTAAACAAAAATTATGCTTTATTTTAAAACAGAAAATGCACATAAAACAAGGTATAAACGCAAAAAATCTAAGACCACGAAAGGAGTACTACATGTCGGCCACGAGTTTCGAGTGTGCAATCGGGTGTAACGAAATCGAACGGTTTATACACCCGTCTGACAGTGCCTATTTGTGAGAAGTGTTCAGCTTTAACTATTTTAAATGTTGATGACCGTTTATGGGAAGAGTTCATCATATTCATCAGAACATTTTACTTTTCTCTTTTGCCCGACTATAATTATTTA
Organism: Saccostrea cuccullata; assembly: GCF_032062105.1. Lineage (NCBI taxonomy): Eukaryota > Metazoa > Mollusca > Bivalvia > Ostreida > Ostreidae > Saccostrea > Saccostrea cuccullata. The sequence continues at coordinate 90,109 of NW_026919414.1, forward strand.
ATTTTTTTCAAAGACCTTTCAGTTTATTGTTATCACCATGGAAGAGGACACAACAGAAGCAATATAATGCCCTCTAGTAAATAAAATGTTCTCTGTTTTTCCTCACATTGGCTCATTTAACTTTTCAACATTTTTTATGTTTTAGGAACTATCAAAAAGAATTGACAAATACTGTGTTAAAATAAAATCTTAATTTCTTTTGTAAAGTTGACACGATACATAGATCATTTATCAAATATGAAATTAAAATAATGGCCCAGTTTTAATAGGATTTATATTTACCTATCCAAACATCCCGATCCAGTGTACCGAAACCATTCTTATACGCCTCCCAGTCCTTGTCAAAGCTCTGGGATCCATCCACTCGTTTTTGGATTACCTTCCGAAAATAAATACGTCTATTTATTCATTGAAACTTGTATAGTGATGAATAGATATCTGTTTGATAAGTGTATTAAAGATTCAGAGTGTGAGTTTCTTGTTCACTATCAATCCTTTGTACGACAGAATGAGAGATTACAATAAATATTTCTTTTACCAATTTAAAGACTTAACGAGGCCGAGTCTAATTCGAGTGCGCATTACCTATGCGCAGCTTTTTAATTTCATGCAGTTACAAGTGAACACTACGCCTTCCAATATATTGTAATTTTAATATAAAGTTAACATTATATGTAACGCTTACTGGTTTGAATATGTGATTTTACGACAGCAATTTGGGGGGAAAACGCTGAAATGGCTAACGACGTCACTGTTTTGTAAGCATTTTATACGACGCTGAAGGATGACACATGACTCGCTAATATGTTCGTAGACTTTCATAGATATTATACTAAAAATAATGACAGAACATCAGAAGAAACATACTAACAATCTAAATATTGCTATAATTTTTCAAACAAAATATCTGTGCCGATAATGCTTCTGAACCGATCTGTATTTATACCACATTTCTAGAGGTATTGGACATCGGACAAATAAATAAACTTTGTTGTAATCAAGACCTAGACCAACCTAGACAGTCAGCTTCTTTGAAATGTCACAATTTGGTGACTTTTTACAATGACTTTCGTTTACTGGACTGAAGAAGAAAATATACGGCAGAAATACCAAAAATATGGGAAAAAATGTGATAATTAGGCGGTTTTCCATCCAATTCTGGGTCCAATAGTAAGATCCCCTAAGATATCAAGGTAGTTAACATTCGTTCATATAATCTTAAAACAATAAATATCAAAGTAAAAATTAACGAAAAATTAACAAAATCCCTAGGGTAAAAATAATTAGACTTGGCCTCGTTAATTCATAAACATGAATACCGTCCACCCGCCTCCTTTTGTGTCCATGTCACAGAACACTCTGATAGGACTGGTGTTGGTACCATCAGGGTAAATCTCGTATACACCGGAATTAGTATGACCATTTTTATGCAGATCCTTGCAATCAGCACGAACTAAAACAGGAAAAACATACATGTACAGATATTGATATTTATTCTAGAAATATATGCAAGATTGAAAAAGAAGGACCCTAAATAACTATTTCCTCTTCACTTTAAATGTGTATCTATATGTAAATTTAATAAGTCTTGCAGTTTCCTTAAATTGCTCTAGAATTACTTTTAGAATCATATGCTTTTCCACTGGAACAAATACTTTCCCTACTTATCAGAAATCTTTTTTTAAATATACCGTTACAGACTGAAACGAGAAGTCTGTGAGCCAATGCTCACTAGTTATACCCCCGCTCTGATGTGAATATAAATTAACATTTTAAAAATACACGCTAAGTTCAGTTACAGGCAGATGCATGGATAAATGGAAAAATAAATCGAGGAATAGCGCACTTTTATGCGCGCAATAAGTATACAGTTTTTTTTTAATGGGTGTCACTGTAGCTCTCTACTCCAGCAGGCTAGAGGCTCAAGGCGAGATACTTTTCATTTGGCACCGCGTAACCTAGGGTGTTGCTAAAACGCGTAACGGAAAACGGAACGGAAAGCGGAACGGAACGGAAAATATCATTTGAGATTAAATCATTTGAAATATATTAATTTCTCTGAAACGATACATTTTATACATATTTAATACATCCATGATCAATACAAGTTTAATTAGTCATTTTAAGTCTCTTACGAAAAGCGCTGACAAATTAATGACATAGCTCCAATTTCTTTCAGTATTATTTTCTTACACTTACTGACTACTATTTATTTAACAGACAGAAAGTGTTGGAGGTTTCAATGATCATTTCAATAGTATAAAGGTTATGTCTGGAAAACAGTTGAGGGGATATTTGTTATCTTTAAAAATCATGGTAATTGGTAAAAAATAAAATGTAAAAAAAAAAATTCTAAATAAGATTACTATGAGAGCACCCCTTTCCCACAAGCCCGGATAACACTTCGATTGTAAAACTGGTTTTTTAAATTTTATACAAATTAGAGTCGCTTCCTATCAATTAAAATCTTGGATAGATGGAGTTGTAAATCTTTACTTTAGTAAAATTAATATATCGTCCATACGTTTTATTAAGTTATTAAAGCGTTTTTCTTTTTGGGGGAGTGGGGTTGAATGACCCAGTAATGTTGCAGCTATTCATATTTTAATTTTTCAATATGCCACTCATGGATTTAAAGGGGAGAAAGACCCCCCGTCCTTTTTCTGACCAATATATGTGTGTGACAGAGAACCTACTCCGACCCCAAACTGCCCCCTCCCATTTCAAGATTCCCGGAATCGCCAGTGTATGCGGCATAATCTGTATACCAGTATGTCAAAACTAGTTCTTTTTTGTCTTTACCGATACACGTATGTATACATACTAGTAGTCTTTTTCCTTCCGTCTTTTTCAATACAAGATTTTTTATTTATAAATAAGCATTCTCTAAAATAGGATTTGAACGAAACGTTTGACAGATGGAAACTACTGTAGATCACTAAATTTTCGCGAGATTGTCATTGATTCTTTGTAAGCGAGACATAATTTTCACGAATAGTTGTTATTCCTCTATATAATCATAAGGAATACTTTTATACGCGAGAATTTAATTTTCGCGAACGCATTGTCTCGCGTAATTACGCGAAAATAAAAAGTGATTTACAGTAGTTCAATTTTTTTTTTTAAATGTTCAGCTCAAAGAGACGAATTCAATGGTACCAAAAGATTTCACCTAACTTAAAAAATAAAAAAAGTTATAGGAGTTAGAAAAAAATTAAGAAGGGGGGGGATGTAATAAAACTGCTTATAACTCGTGAACGAAACATCGGAGAGAAAATACCGGAGTTTCTCCCCCCCATCTTCCGGGCAACATTTTTGAAATTCCGTTTCTATTGAGACCTTAAACTCTCTTTTAGTCTTAGGAGAAAGTTTTATTTCATTCTGAGAAAATGTCGTCAAAAATGAGGTCATTTTAGAGTATATAACCGATAAATTTATTTTCTCTAGTTCATTTTACATCATGGGTCACAACATTCCAGACGGAGAAGAATATTGGCCTACAGTTCGCTATGTAACCAACGAAAATTACCTGGATTATAATGGAACTTTACATTGACACTTCCGAGAGACGGATACAGAGGAATGGGAGATCAATATCCCCCGGAACAAGCGGCAGTGATGTGGGCACTTTTCATTCAAATGGAAGTTCATGATCTTATTTATTGACCGTCGCATGTACATGTTATGAGAGGAGCATAATTCACAAATATATTATATTTAATGTTAATTTTTCATTAAATATGACTTTTATATCATGAATATTGCTTTTTATTTCTGATTCATATCGAATCAATGTTCTTTCCTTGACATTTATTTTCCGTTCCGTTCCGCTTTCCGTTCCTTTTTCCGTTCCGCGTTTTAGCAACACCCCGTAAGTAACCTCTAGCATCCATTGTAAAAATTCTCGCCGCTGAAACCCTAAGTGGAAATAAAATATTTAATTAAAAACTAAGGCTTTGTATATTAACGAATGGCACAAAATAATAAAATACTCACTATTTACGATAAACTTTTCGCATAAAACACTGTTAATCTTTTGCATTAGCAATAAATCCATTATTTTTAAAATCGCAGCAGAAATTGAAACAAGTCGTCTCTTTAAAATTCGGGAATGGAATGCAAAAAATCTGACGAAACGAAACTACTTAAACGCAACGAAAATTTTGTTTTCTGACTAGCGATCCAAAAGATTAATGTGAACTCAAATCGAAAGTACTTCTGATGGCAAATTAGAATAATGGCAATTTTCAATAATGGACAATAACGCACACTGAATAAAATGGATTTTATGATTTTTTGTGACTTGGATACCCCATGCAAACACGTAGATACATGAAAATTACTTGTTAACAGTTTATTTCACGCATATGTTCCGCCCAAAATCTCAGGCGGAACAAGCTCGTTAGGAAATGGCCTTCGGATGTAAGAGTCCGAGGTATATAAGGAGCCTAGGGACGTTAACCGAGGCTCTTACTTGTATGAGTATGAAGCTTTCCAGTCTGTGATATTTTTTTTTCGGAGAGCTGCAGTTCTGCAGCTAAAATCTATAAAATCTCTTGATCAACCTTTTAATTTGCAAAATATTATTCTCGCGATTTAACATTGCAGATCACATTCGCGATAATAAGTAATAGCAAAAAAATAAGAAATCTACAGTATTATTTCTCCCTTAATACGGTGTAATTACAGGATATTGATATAACTGCTTCCCACGTGTATGATAGGCTTTCTTTTGGTTCTTTTCAGAAAAATGTTGAAACACAATCACTGAAGAAATATAAGAAAAAATCATCCTATTAGGAACAGGAAAAAACCATGTTAAATCATATTGATATGGACTTATTCTTAGGTGGTACATTCAAGTTTGTTCAAATTATGATTCTCCCTTCCCGGGGAAGGAAGGGGCCACAATGACGATTTCTGCAAAGGAATGTGTGGTAAAAATTCTTTTAAATTGTTCAAGAATAGTAAAGGCACATGATATATATTGATGTAGAGTATATTCAGGAAGTTCAGAATTCAAGTTTAAATTCAAGCCAAACCCCGGCGTGCAGACTAAACTGATTATTGATTTTTCTTAGCCAATGTGCTCGTGTGAGGAATATGGCCCATGGTCCTCTTGTTCTAGAGGTAAGCATATTTATTTGTATTCGATAAGGATCCTGAGGAAAAAACAAAGAAAGAAAAATACTTTAAAAGCTACAATATAAAGATGTTTCTTTTTCCAAACCTTGACAAACAAAGTCTGTTATCCAGGTCCCATTTTTGTGGCACACGATCATTCCGGATCCTCGCTGTTCAAAGGAATCCAAGCATTTAATGTGCATTCGTTTTCTTATTCCTATTCCCTCCCATTTTTGTACATTCCACGTGGTATTTTTTATTATATCGACAGGGATCCCACAATCTGATGAAGAAAATTTCTGTCAATTAAACTAATTTCAACATCACCTAATAAGTAAGATTGATTGATTGTATGTTGTTTAGCATCCCTATCTCGAGAATTTTTTACTCGTATGGAGACGCAACCACTTGTTAGTGGAGAGCTACAAATTGCATCCAATGCACGGCATTTAGGGCCACTACTCCAGTGAGGGGTCTTTCACGTGCCAGCACCTACTGCGGCAAGGGACCTCGGTTTATATACGGTCTCATCGAATGAGCGGTCTCCACGTTGCACACTCGGATTTGAACCCGCGACATAAGGATCGACTCCGAACTTCGCGACTGACAATCTAGCCACTGCGCCACGAGAGCAACATTTCTTAAATATGAAAATTCTAAAGGTGTTTTAAAGGTGGATGAAATATGACGAAAATGAGAAGCAAAGATGCTTAAAATGCATTAATTAATGAAACGGAAAAATATTTGTCCCCTGGTAAAATTCCCCAAGCTTCGCATTTCATGGTTGGTGGTTAAACGAAATATGGAGAAATTTATACGCCATGAATGAGGACATCCCGTGCGAAAAGTATCAAATATTTGGGCAGTTACCGTTTCAGATTAGGTTTTTTTTAAGAGTTTTTTGTCTGCATGTGAGCTTTAAATCTCTACAACAATTTTAAGTAATTGTGATACGTTAAAGCAGCAACGTTGCACTGGATCCTACAGAGATTTTTGTACCATTACAAGTAGAGCACTCGTTCCGTGATAGGGATCGAGGTTGCGAGTTCGGATCTCGGCCTCGACTGACCTTAGCCGATTAAATATGGGTAGCAATTGTTCCTTCGTCATGCGCTCGGCACTTAAAGGGAAAGTTACAGGCCCCTCTGCTGAGACCTTAAAAGCTGATGTCCCTTCTCACGACAGTCGTTGACAAGGTAAAGATCCCTCACTGCTCAATGACTGTGAGTGCCGAGTAGAGATAAACTTTAAAGCCCTTCACTACGTTATATGGTAACGTCTCCACAGGAGTGGAAAATCTCGAATGGGACGCAAAACAACATATAACCAATCGTTTCTATCAGAAATTAAACAAGCTTATTCAGAGATTTTGTGTCACCCGCTTAGGGATAAAGTATACGATGCGCTGTTCGGAGGGGGGGGGGGGGGGGGGTGTCGGATAACCTTGACTGAATTTGTTATTAAATGTATACTGAAGCAAATGAATATGTTAATATGGATATAAAGATTGAATTGCTTATTCTTTATTGTGTGTATAGAAGATTCTTTTTAAATGGAATATTAACCAAACGGAAACGCAAGTGTTATAGCAGACAGAATTTGCGATTTTATGACCTTGAACGTTGACCTTTTGACCTCAAAATCGACAGGGGTCTCTTTAGTCCTTAGGGAGTTGCTATGCAAAATTTCATTGCAGAAGCTCAAAGGGTTCTCGAGATATAATGTGGAAACGAAAGCGTTACAGACAGACAGAAAGACGGACAGACCCAAATTAATATCCCCCACTTTTCAAGCGGGGGACGAAAAAATATATATACAAGAATATTTTGTTTCGCATAGCTGAATTCTATACATTCAACAAAGTATGCAGTCCGGAGCATTTTCCGGGGCTTCTTTAGAAAACATAAAGTTCCTAGGCCTTGATTAATATTTGAATAATTGAAACTAATTTACTGAAATTTCCTAACGCAGTTCCTTGTTTTTATCTAAAATTCTCTTCAATTATTAAAATGTTTTCTCTTTATCAATATTTCTCTTGACTTCCTGCATGACAACGAAAAACAAACTTCTCAACGCAAATAATTTGGAAACGTAGCTGTGTTAAGGCTTTCCGAAGCATTTATTTGCATTAAAGCATGTCTTAAAATCCTAAAACTTCAAACTTGTTTTTATTCCAGTATGTTTATAATGATGGGAAATCTTAACAATTTGAACATGGGGGTCTTATATTGCAATATCACATGACCTGGTTGATTACATGACTCTCATCTATAATTTTTAAAGTGATGCACATAAATCGCTACCAGGATTTGTACTACCTCTAAGTGCTTTACCATTTTTCTTTACATTTTTAGCTCTTCTGAGCCAAAGGTTCAAAGAACTAATACTATGGCGATTTGTGCGGTTCGTGTCGTGCGGTGTGCGTAAACTTTTTAGAATATGGGCCATAACTCACGAACCCCTGATCAATCCTTGTCAAATTTGTTATGGGGTATCCTTGGCCCAAGGGCTACCATTTATACTAAAACTATTGGTGGGACCCGAAACATAGGAAAATAAAACCAAAAATACTGTTTGCTAAAAAATCTTCTCCAGAACCACTGGGCAGATTTTCAATAAACTTACATACAAGGGTCAGGATATGTTGAAGAATGAAAATTATTCAAGGCATAACCCTGGAGCAAAGGACGTGGTCTCAAGGCCACTTCAAAGTTTACCAAAATTTACACTTTATAAAAACGTTCAAACTTTGCTTACAATAAAACTAGGATCATAAAATCTTGTACATTAATGCATCTTTAGACTTCACGTCATGTTAACGCAAAAGTTTGTTATGGCGACCTACTTTTTAAATTTTACGGGCTTTGATTTTCAATTTGATATGGAGGCATTATTTGGAAACTTTAAGGCCTATGATCATCAAACTGTGTCACTTGATGCATCTTGGGTCCTTGAACAACGTCAACCGCGACCTACTTTTTGAATTATGTGGCTTATATTTTCTAAAACTTATAATCTTATTATTTCAGATGCCGAGAGGTTTAGAATCACCAAATCTTGTACGTTGATGAATCTTGGGGCTATTAAACATATTTAAGAAAAATTAGGTCACTGTGACCTTTTTTTTGAAATTTGCGGGCATTTGTTTTCAAATTGTTTAAATGGCATATTTTGAATACTTTTAGACCTATGATGATCAAACTTTGTCAGTTAATGTATTTCGGGTCTTCAAAAATTGTGCACTGTTTGTCACAATACATTATGGGAAATACAAGCAAAAAATATAATAGAAGCCTAGATTAAAATGGTAAAACTTTTAGGTATTCAAGAGAATCACAAAGTCTTTTTAAAGTGAATATACAAGTAAAATTTGAACGTCTTAGTACCAAAATTGTTGGTAGCCAAGAAAATGTCTTGCACGTATCGCAAGAAATACACTCGCGAAGAATAAAAGCACAAGAACCAACAAATCAAAAAAAAATTTTAAATAAATGCAAAAGTTGGTCAAGATTCCTTGGTGAAATGTCTTTGTACTCAAAAGAGATCTTGCCAATCAAAAGGTTATGGCCGCAGATATAGTTTTTGAGGACAAACAGAACTAAAACTGTCCCCGAATCTTCAATTACGCGGGTATAAAAATAATCAAAACGTATATTTATCAGTATTTCTTTTATTTTACTTTCATATTGTTATAGATTTATTTTGTAATCTCACCTGACAAAACGCACTCGATTTTTCCAAATGGCTTAGGGACGCATTTTTCGTTAATTTCACAGCCCGATCCTGCACACGACTCCGCTAGAGCCTAAAAATTATATACAAGAAAGGAAGATAATTCATCTTTAAACAGATTTAAATTAAGAAAATTATTGACAAGAAATACAGATAAATCAGTTGATCAACAGATGAGAAATAAGGAAATTATGAACCTGAAAATGATTTACATAAAATTATTTACTTAGTATTTAAATACCCCATACCCGGATTTGCAGCGTTATGAATTCATGTAGTGAAGCATATTAATTCCAATATGGGTATAAAGATTAAACAGCCAATACCTGTTTATGTTAAATATTTATACATGTATGAAGACCCTTTCAATATGAAATATTTATTAAAAAACAATATTTATTACACGCCATACGTCATAACTTCTTTATTTCAGATACAATATATCATAATCTAATAATTGTTTTATAAATACCCCTCCCCCCCCCCCAAAAAAAAGGACCAGTCGGGATTTGAACCGTAGGCCATTCACATGATAAATTAGAATCTTTCCTCTCGACGAACTTGAGTTAATGAGGATTTAAATGCAAAAGTTAGGCCACATACGTATCGTATTCATGTTTACACCATGTTCTACCCTGTAAAAATTGTACAAAAAACCCAAGTTTGTCGAGTTTAGTCCACAGGCCTTTGGATATCTTTAAAAACATTGTGTGTAAAATGATAAAGGTATGGAACTCTTACACTGGGTACCCAAACTCGCTTAATTTTGTCCTGGATTGTCGGCACTTTTCACCTTAGATTTTTTCACCATAACTGTTCAATAACAGCTGCACAGAATTTCGTCAAACTTAGCAGACATTTAGAACACAATGAGTAGATGTGCATATTACCAGGAAATTTCTATTCCTTTACCTTTTCAGGGAATGTCGGAACTTCCAGTTGTAAAGGATATGTGAGCTTGCTAACTTTTTCTATCATTGGATATGACAGAGGTAATTATTTATCTATCCCTTCTTCAATGTATAGCATATGATTTTTAATCAATATTTTGTAGTTTTAGTCATCAAGATATTTATTTGATATTGATATTCGACCATATGTTCTCTACATAAATACCAGGACCATTAACTGTTAAATATTAAACTTACACAACTTGTTTTAAAAGTTGTTTAAAAAAAAAGAATATACTAATAAGGACTAGTAATGTCCAATAGGTACAAGTAACCCCCGCTGGATTTTTCAGAGAAGGTGCCAATTCACAAATACTTTATGGATCTAGAGGTGTGCACAATTAACTTACAAAAATTTGCAGTAAAATATAATTGCTCATTATGTTTCTTAATGAATGAAACAAAGGTGCATCCAATTAAACAACAATACTAATACATTGTAATTCCACTGTAATTTTTTTTTATTTCTGTATTTAAAAATATTTATAGCAATTATGTGTCAGGACACTCTGCAAAGTGATTTTTGAAAAAATAAATCGTATTTTACAAATCGAATTAATCTTGATAACTTTATATAAAATTCATTTTGAAAATAAAGAGCTGGTCATCCAGTAGTTAAGTGCTTTGACAGAAAATAAATTACAATTAAGAGAAGAGAGATCTTAAATTCTTGTGCCAAGTTCCCAGGAGATTATAGATAAAACATGGTTGATAAGAGATGCCTTAACAACTTCCAACACCAAACTTATTAATTAATCTTGAACTGGATGCATGTCCAGTCATTATTCCCAAGAGACAAATGAATTTACATTATATTCTGTGTAATGTAAATGCTGTTTTTAACACTTGATGATGTTACCTTTTTCTTTTTAGTTTTAATGAGTAGTTATAAAGCTGTAGTTCACATTTTTGTACAGATATTCTAGGTACTCTGTCTCAAACCTAATACATGAGCCCAAAATGAACAAGTCAATTAAAAAAAAATACCTGTAAAATGCAGAAAAATAAACAAATAAAGTTGAAGTTTGAAGGTGCACACCTTCATTTGGTGATTTATAAGTGTACAAATTTTCAGATAAATCTTTGCAATAGATTTTGAGAAAGGGTCTGCACAAAACCACAAAATAAAATGAAAAAAAAAACTGTAAAATTCAAAATAATTATCCACTCAAGATGACAATATCAGGTGCACACACTAGTGAAAAATATGTGTACAAATTTTCAGACAAATCCTTTCAATACTTTCTGAGTAATAGTCCGGACAAAATCTAGTCTACAGACAGACAGATGGACATGGTGATTTCAATATACCCCCCAAAAGTCCGTTTGCGGGGGGTATAATAATATACAAATAATAGTTATATAATATGGAATACACTGTTCGATTCTTTAAGTTAATTTATCTTTCAGTGTATATTTCAGTGTATATTTCAATGTAGAAGTTCAACCCCCTCCCCTCTCTGTCTTTTTCATCTTTCTTTCTCTAGATTGAGAATACAAAGATATTTACCTCATCCCAGTACTCGATGTTGGTGTATAACCAGTTCGAAGCTTGTTGGTAAAATTCTGGTAGACTTATGTTGTTTTCAAAGTTTATTTCACAAAAGTTTGCGCCTTTGTAATAATTCACCGATTTGCACCTCTTGGTTCTCAGACACTCTTCAACACAGTCCAGTATGCTGTAGTTCACGTACGATTCTATCATTCTATAGAGAAATCGGTAGCCATATTGTATGGACGAATATCCAGCTTTTAAATCTCCATGGCAACATAAAATAATATGGAAGATAATCAAAACAGTTTTTTGATATTTGAAGATTTTCATGACTCCTGTTAAGTTAAAGCAACGTTTATAAATGTTAGAAGGACATTCTTGTTAACAATCCTCTCGGTGGATATAAAGCATTAAACCTCTGGATTTAAGTTTGTCAAATGCAGTGATCAACGGTTTTCCCAATTTATTTATGCCTAGTATTTAATCAATATAACATTTATAAATAACAAACAATCATAAATTGATCTTCACCTGATGAGGAATGGGTTCTCTCCGGGTTTGAGCCTACGTAAAATGTCACAATGAAATATTAACAATAACATTGAACAATAAACAAACTATATCAATATAGAGAATATACAAAAGAAAAAAATAAAAAGGAAGATGAAGAGCATGCTTGTTGAAGAGTTTTATCTTATTCTAGAAGAAAATAAATTTAGAAACATGGCAAAATGAAGCATGAATTTACAAGTTCATCAAATTGTCGTTTTTAAAGCCATTTTTCTTTTATTAAATTTTATTGACTATAAAGCTTGAAAAACATTGTTCTTTTGGATAAACAAAGGATGAGGATTGTCTCATTTCTAGTATCTATAGAAAAAAAAGATGACGAACTTCAATAAAATATACATTAAAAGTTATCTTATCAAAACAAAAGGAACTGTGATTACTTGTGAATAATTTTATGGCATTGGAAGATCTTATTTTCGTGGGATCTGATAATCTCATATACTGCGCCTTTATTTATTAATTAAACTTTTCTCCCCTAAGCATTTATGAAGAAATTATATTAATCTGTCGAGATTGTAAAATAGGAACACTTTTGGATAAATTTGTTAAACATTAAAATTGGGTGTAATTTGCGATTGCAATTTACGAAAAAAGATACTTTGCCGATGCGCACATGATATACCAATTGTCAAACAAAGTAAAACCAGAAATCAAAGCATATTGAGGGAAAAAATTTGGTTGATTTGGTGATCATATTTAGGGAATTGGAAAACCCAAGATGCATCAACTGACAAAGTTTGATGATTCTAAGCCAATAAGTACCTAAGATACCTAAATATATAGCCATAAAAATGTCCAAAAAAGGTCACCATGACCTACTTTTTGGTCGATGTTTTTAAAAGACCAAAGATGTATTAACTGACAAAGTTTGATGATCATAGGTCTGAACGTATTCAAAATATGCCTTTTAAACAATCTGAAAAAAATGCCTGCAAAATTCAAAAGTAGGTCACGTTGACCTAATTTTTCATAAATATGTTTTAATGCCCCAAGTTGTATCAACTAGGATTTGATGATTCTACAGCTCCTAGTGTCTGAAATAATGGGATTAAATGGTTTAGAAAAGATTGGCCATAAAATTCAAAAGGTAGGTCATGGTGACCTACTTTTAAGTTAACCCTGTTCAAGGACCCAAGATGCATCAACTGACAAAGTTTGATGATCATAGGATTACAGTGTCCAAAATATGCCTCTAAATCATCTTGAAAACAAATGCCCACAAAATTAAAAAAAAATGTCACCGTGACCTTCTTTTGAGTGAAATTGCTGTGAAGTCCTAAGATGCATCATCTTACAAGATTTGATGATTTTAGTCCTTATAGTAAGCAAAATATAAACTTTTTTATTAAGTGTACATTTTGATCAACTTAGAAGTGACCTTGAGACCACGCCCTTTGCCCCAGTGTGATACCTTAAAAATTTTAATCTTCAAAATATCCTGATCCTTGTAAGCATGTTTGGTGAAATTCGGTCTTGTGGTTCTGGAGAAGATTTTTTAGCAATCAGTACTTTTGGTTTTATTTTCCTGATTATCTCCCCTTGTTCAAGGGTCTGAACCCTAGTTTTATTAAAAATGGTAGACCTTGGACCAAGCATACCCTGTAACAAATTTGACAATGATTTGCCAAGGGGTTCTTGAGTTATGGCCCATGTTCTAAAAAGTTTGCAAATCATGTGAATTCCAAAAATATTTGATTAAAAAAAACATTTATACTTTTTAAAGCAGGACCCAACCTCTTTAAATTTTATCTTAGAATATTGATAATAATCAGCTTTGAAAATAAAAATTTAAAACTAAAAAGAAATCATTAATTATTTTACAAAATCTTGGATAGATGTTAGATTCCATGCATGTAGCATGGTGTACAACAAAGTAAAGTTTGTGAATGGGCACAAATAAACCGAATTTTATAAAGAAGACAATAAATGGACATTCCCATTTTATCAGCCACGCGAGCTAAAAATATTCTAACTAAACTCTATCGTTCATTTTTGTATGCTCCCTGAATTATAAATTTTATTAAAAATTGATAGCATGGTACGCCGAGGACGGATGCAGTATTTCCTTCTTTGCTTGACACTTTTGTTGCACTAATTAAACTATTTCTTCGCTTATCAATAAATATTTTACACTTTTATATTGATTCAAATAGCTACGTTATTTTTCGTCTATTATAAATCACTTGTATCAGACATTGATAAGGAAGTATATGTTTTAAATGCCCTCTAGGGAGAGACAATAATTGGTAATTTTGAATTTATTTCAAAAATGATTATGAAGATGAATTATGCATTGATATTATACTGCGTAGTTGTTAGTAGAGAGAAAAGTTCAGAAAAATCGATCGTCACTCTATTTACGAATTGAATTATATCTATTCAGAGTAAAAACATAATTCACTGATCGTATATATAGTAAGTGACCAGAAAATGGATCGAAGAGTTAAAACTCATTTTTTCTGTTCAGTTTAAATTCAAATCCCTCTGAGCATTTCAGAAAAAAAAAAAAATTCATAACTTAAAAGAAATTGATATTCATTTTAAAGTAGGAAAAGCATATTGGTGTCATTTTTAGCTCTACTGGTTAGAGATCAGAACAGTTTATGCGATAGTAATTCGTCCGTCTGTCTGTAAACAAGTTTTCAAAATGCTACTCCTCCTACAGTTTTTGTCTAATTTCAATATAAGTTGGCACACGAGTAGTGTTGCTAAAACGCGGAATGGAACAGAAAATATTATTTTCTATTAAATCATTTAAAATACATACATTTTCTCAGAATCGATGTATGTTATACATATTAAATGATGACAACAAAAACAAAACTATCTATATCGGAAATGCCACCCGAAAGCTAAAATTTAAATTTCTCAGAATAATATTTCGAATTCCGGTTATGCACAGAAATGAAATTCGGAACCATACGGTGACATTCTTATTTCCGCATTAGTCAACAAAAAAACATTTGAAGCAAAGAAAACAAAATATTGATGTTATGAATCAGTGAAAGTCCCTATTCACACTTTAGTTCAGTCACAGTTTTAGCTCTACTGGTCAGAGAACAGAAGAGCTTATGCGATAGTAATGCGTCCGTCGTCCATCTGTCTGTCTGTCCGTCTGTAAACATTTTTTTTTAAATGCTACTCCTCCTACAGTTTTGGTCCGATTTCAATATAACTTGGCACACAAGTAGACTACACTGTAATAACCTGATTAGAACACCATGATGATGAAACCGGAAACTGATTTATTAGACTTTACACATTAGAGAGTTCACATACTAATTAAGTCATACATAAGATTATTCATGTCATTATATTACATCCCTCTTCAATTAAATTTAAGACTGCCATTCTTACCGGCTGGAAGGAACATCATGAAGTCCCAGTTGCGGTTAGGAACTACTGGAATATAAGAGATGAGTTGACAGTTCAGGACGGGCTGATCTTCAAGAGCAACCGAGTCTTGATTCCTGAAGTTCTTCGTCCGGAGATGCTCAGCCGAATCCATTCTAGTCAAATTGGAATCGAGGCATGTTTGAGGAAGGCGAGAGATGCTGTATTTTGGCCGAACATGTCATCTGAGCTTCGTGACTTCATATCCAAATGCAGTACCTGCAATGAAATGCAAGACAAGCAACCAAAGCAACCCCTTATTACACACAGTGTACCCAAGCGACCATGGGCAAAGCTAGGTGTTGATATATTCACCTATCAGAGTCAAGACTATCTAGTGACAGTAGATTACTATAGTGACTTTTTTTAATTGGATATCCTTACAGACACATCAGTAGCGACAGTGATAGATTGTCTAAAGCAGCAGTTCTCTAGACATGGGATACCGGATCCAGTTATTTCGGACAATGGACCCCAATTCAAATCTGCAGATTTTCACACCTTCGCTTGTGATTGGGAATTTGAACATTCTACATCATCTCCATATCACAGCCAATCAAATGGCAAGGCAGAATCAGCAGTAAAAATCGCGAAAAGATTAGTGAAGAAGTGTATTTGTAGCAAAACAGACATTTGGAAAGCTTTACTAGATTGGCGCAACACACCAACAAAGGATATGGACTGCAGCCCTGTACAGAGACTTATGTCTAGGAGGACACGCCACTCGTTACCAACAGCGACAATTCTGTTAGAACCCAAAGTCATCAAGAATACACACGAGAAGATTATGCGCAAAAGGCAGATATCCAAGCAGCAATATGACAAGCATACCAGGAATCTACCAGAACTACATGTTGGAGAAAACGTACGCATGAAGAAACACCCAAACGATAAAATCTGGAAATGGCACATGTACCGAATCCCTTGGAAACAGGTCCTACATCATCAACACCGATGAAAAGTCGTACCGTAGAAACCGAATAGACATCAAACCAACGGCAGAAGCTTACGATGCAAACAGATCCGATTCGTACAAGTCAGATGATGACCCTTTCCTAATTACTGGTGGAAGTCCAAACACTGAGAGTGCGACCATGCCTATGGATCCGAAACCACAAATACCTTTGGAATCCCCAACAGGAATCAAAACGTCTCGCGCCACTCATAGTGCAATGACCACTCCAAACAAAGCGCGCAGCAATTCGCGACCTGTGAAATTACCAGCAAAGTTTAAGGACTATGTCATGACCTAGACTTTCCATGCATGTACATGTAACTCATTCGTTTTGACAGTCATTATGATATGTTTATGATATGTTTTATAATATCCATGCATTTTTGTTTATCAGTACTGAACAATTTGATTGTACATGTATATTCATAGTATTGTGTTCCCTAGTCAACAAGATTTAAACTTTTTGTTTGATATTCTGATCTAATGCATTAAGATGTTTTGAATCATTTAAGGTAATTGTCCATACACAAATTAATTATTATAATGATTGTCAAGAATGGTGAATTTTTTTCCCCATTTATCTATTGTGTAAATGCTCATTTCCCCAAGTACAGTATTAACTTTACAATTGATTTGCAAATTTGGAAAATTGAATGACTTTGTCCATTGACTTTATGTAACATACTTTCAATTTAAAGAAAGGGGGATGTTAGGTATTTTAGTATTACCCTGTATATGTGCGCAAGTAGTGCTTACGTCATTGATTATTGAGTTTCAAAAATAAACTTGTTAACAGTGTGGTCTACTTGTGTGCCAAGTTATATTAAAATCGGACCAAAACTGTAGGAGGAGTAGCATTTTGAGGATTTCACAGAAATTTCTAATTTTTAGTAACTACGGCAACACCGTTTATCGAAATCAAAAATCCACACACAGAATTATGTATTTTAGTGTAGTCTACTTGTGTGCTTAGTTATATTAAAATCAGACCAAAACTGTAGGAGGAGTAGCATTTTGAAAAATTGTTTACAGACAGACAGACGGACGGACGCATTACTATCGCATAAGCTCTTCTCGTCTCTGACCAGTAGAGCTAACAATATTGCTGACTCTTTGTCACTTTCAGCTGGAGAAATTCAGGCAAGCTGCTCCTCAAGCAGAGGAAACTCCGATGGTCTGCCCACCGATATCAGAAGTAATCTGGAAATCGGACAAGTGGTTGAAAACTGATGAACAATTCTGTGACAGAAAGAACAAGATCAACATACAATGTTTTGAGACGTACAAACATTTCCTTTCAATACATTGTGTTTTTTATGATGATAAATGTCCACCAATATCAGAAGATATTCTTGTACATTTTGTAGCATATTGTCAACATAACTTGTTGCTTAAATCTGCATCTGCTTTACCAGGCTCTTGGGCAGAAAACTTGCACAAGCTCACATTTTATCTCGGTCTACATAAGGAAGTATGAGACTAAGCTCAATAGGAAGCTCATCTAATATTTATGTTCTCAGAGAGCTTAAGTTCTTAAACCTGTAAGTGAATCATAAAATATAATATCGTTTAAGATTACTTCAACACAAAAAAGTATGAATAAAATAAAGATCTCTCAATTTTATTGATTCAGGGGTATATAGTTTTTGCCCCGTCCAGATATTTTTGTGGAAAATGGAAGTAAAAGGAGGAGAGGTGGGTTTTTTTCTTTATCAAATACTTATAGTTTATAAATTATAAATACTCAGACGAGCTTACTGAGGTACGCTCGCATCTCTTTGTAAAAATAACCCGGAAAAATCGAGTTAATATTGAGACAAATATTTAGTTTTTCAATTGGTTGATGTCATGATACCACTGACGTCATAATATTAAGGTCGTTATAATGCCGTTTGCATTATTCTTGGTTGCCGTTTAGTTGTATATTTTCTTTCACTGTTCCTTGAACATTATAATGGCAAGTGCATCAGAGGTAAGTTATGTTAAAAGTTTTAAAACACTCATTTAACATTTATACCGTCCTAATATAATCTTTTTTAAAAAATATACAAGTATAATAAGATAAATGAGACAAAATGACTTTTTGTATTTTTATCGTAGAACTCTGACAAGCTGAAGGAATTCCAAAATTGGTAAGAAATGACATGGCTTCATATACACATGTATTTTCATGAAAACTTATATGACCTTTAAAATGTATATTTACTACCTGAGCCAAAAATCATATACATTTTCATTTAATTTGGTTTTAGATAGTGCGGAGAATTCTTGATGGTATATATACAGGGTTTGCAGAATTTTTTCTGGTACCGAATACAGGTATGTGATATATGAAGACACTAAAATTGTTTTTGTTCTGAATAACATGCGTCTTGTTAAAACATATTACGCCAATGCTAATATATTGTGTATAGTTCCGGAAATGTATAAGGTTAATTTTGTTTCTTCATTTCTCTCAGCGTTGGCAAAGAACAGTCAGTTCTACTGCAAACTTCAGGCGGCAGGATTAAAGCACAAAGAGATTTGTACCAGGAACTAAGAATAACAGCAAAAAAGGTAAAAAAAAATAATGTTTATATGAAATTGAAATTAATGTTCTGTGCTTTCCAGGAATAACAAAATATTAGTATGCTGTAGATGACATCAATTTTTCGCCACCATTTTTTTCGCGATATATAGGTTTTGGTATTTATAAGCAATACAATTTTTTTTTACAAACAACGTGATGGTGATTTCCGCACATATCCTTTGGGAGCGAAAATATATACGAAAGTTAAATCCTCTCTGTTAATATGTGAACATAATAATGTTGAACAAATTGTATGCATACTATTCATTTAACATAGCTTTAATAATTTTTTAGGGAAAAAGCACAATTTACTCCTTGAAATCTTTGAGTTCGGAGGAGCACAACAGTATTAATTGTAATTTATTATTAATCAACAGATATTCCGCAGAGTTGCTCGGGAAACTGTACGGGATTTAATAATTCTCGCTACTAAACAGGCTACCGCAAGGTAAATGATTTATACATAATTGAACATGTTACAATTTTTAAATCAAGTGATCTCTCTTTTGACATTCTAAGCCAACAATAATACCACTCGAACATTTCAAGATCATACATGATTACATATATATAGATATATTATGATGTACTATTTTCAAAGCATGTTGAAATATTGGTTTTATTTGCTTTAAGCCCAGACAAAGGACAGTCAGCTATTCCCCCATTCATATTTGCAAATTATGACACACAGAAATTGAAAATACAAAAGATTTTTATTTCAAATACATAATATATTTCATATTAAATTTTGTAATCTAGTCGTACCATCTCTGACTATTGTTTTCTCTAATGGTGATGTTTTGTTTTAACTTTCTGAAGGTCAAGGTCATGATTGCCTCGGAGATCGCGCACTATATAAATATATATTCTCTCACCTTTTCGACCAGACGTGCAACTTGTGCTGAAGTAGCGAGCATGGCGACACAGAGGTCTCTTGAGGACCACAGGAAAATGACTCCTAAGGTATAAAAGTAATTTGTAGGCTGACGTGTATTCTTCTAAAACATAAACCCTTATTGTGTATACGTAAATATCTTTTAAAAAAAACATACTAAATTTAATTTATCTCCTCAAATACTTTTTTGTAAATTATAAGGATGCATCTACATACATATAAGCATCTATAAAATATACAGTTGGAATCCATTACCTCGAGTTTTGTTATCTCATCACCCATATCTCGAATATCGGGGATATGCTGAAGTGAGTTAAATGTCCCAACCATATTTTTTCTTTATATTTTTACCCTAATGATCATTGCTCAGATATTCCGATAAGTTTTATCCAATGGATTTAACGATAATTTTAATAAGTTTGACCATAATAGAGATTACGCGTATTCTTTTTTCGTTGACAGCCATTGTACAAAGCTCCAGAGAATTTTCAAACAGGTGGCTCCCATCAGCCACATACCTCCGATCACTTGACTCTACACTAATTTAGTGTTTCTAGTCATTTCCTGTGAGCTTTGCCTTTGCTTTTCAATTAAAGATGGTCTTATTTACAATATGTATCATTTACTGTGCTGAACTGCCTATCACCTATTATATTAATAGATGGGCCTAATATGGATGAGAAACCATAAAATATGAAACTTATATCTATAAATCCATTCACGAGTCTTTCACTTTTTTCAGACTTGATGCATATGACAGAAAATCAAATTTTGGTGCTACAATTAAAGAGAGAGAGAGAGAGCATTGTATAAAACTGCTTTGTTATGAAAAAGTAACAAAGACAAACAGATAGTAAGAGTGAGAGAAATGGCAGTTAAATCATACGTAGAAGTAATGAATGAAAGTGCTATTGCAATATCAGGTACATAATTATACTAGATCAAGTTTTTTAGAGTACGACTATAAGACTGTGCTGAAGATAATTCAGCATAACTCAGCGCAGTCTGCCCGAAATGCGCCCTTATCTCTCACGCAGTTACTATATAACCTTTCATTGCCAAATTGCAACCCTTGAACGCTGAGATGTAGGAAAACGACAAGTCAATTTTTTAATCATAAGGCGGTATTCCATATGTTATTTGCGGAAAACGGTAAGGTGATACTTTCTCGGGATTAAGGATGATTCTTAATGGATGGCTAAAAATTTAATGCCTCAGTTTAAAAAAAATTCACAAATCCCTAGGAGATAAGAAAATATTGCATCGCCTTTGTTCAATTCTTCAAAGTTAGAGCAAGGAAATATATAAAAAATAAGAATGAAAATCGAGTTAAAAATGAATGCCTTAATTGCAAATAGTAGAAAAAACACTTTCACATGTAGAATAGATTATTGAAGGCTTAACATAAAACAAGCCACCACGAAAATAGCTGGTCTGTCATACGGACTGTATGTCAGACCAGCGACAACCACAGCCACCTGATTTTCAATTTTCTCTTAATAAAAAAAAAATTATAAGGGATGTTTTGTTGAGGAAATAGTGAAAGAATATGTTAGGAACACACGGTTTGTAATATTTTAAACTTCTCTAGAAATACAAGGCAACTTTTATATTAACATCCTATAACTTTAAGCATCCTTTTGTTGTCAGTTTTAAAAATGTGAAAATTTTAATTTGGAAACGGCTCTTAGTCTAAGAGGAGTCAATCTGTACCAGAAAACCTTAATTACAGCTATTCTTTTCTGTAAATTCTATAAAGGAAGGTTAATTAACAAGAGGCCCATGAGCCTTATAGGTCACCTGAGCATTATGCAACAACTTTCCAGTTATTGAATTTGATTCATGTTTTAAGCCAGATGCTATGGCATTCACAATTTTGAAAGAGGCACCATTGGTCATCATAAAATACATTTAGCAGTTGCTTAGCTTGGTTACTTAATAACACCAGAACCTCTGACCCTTGAGCCATAAAACTCACAACTTTAGAAGAGGCATTCTTGTTCATCATAATTACATGTATGTACTTAATTTATATAATACCTAGGAGCAGAAAAGAGATTTTTTAAAGAATTCATTATTTTGCAACATATAATCAAAAGAGCCCTGCCCTAACACCAGAACCCCTGACCCTGGGGCCAAAAAATTCACAATTTTGGTAAAAGCACTCTTGCTCATCATAACTATGCAATACGTTATTTTATTTAATACCTAAGAGCAGAGAAAAAGATTTTCAAAGAATTCATGTATTTTCAATATATAATCTAAAGAGCCCCGCCCTAACATCAGAACACCTGACCCCGGGGCCTTAAAATTCACATGTTTAGTAGAAGCAATCTTGCTCATCATAACTATACAGCTAGTTAGTTTATTTAACCCCCTTCCCCGCAGTAACGCATTTTAACGCATATACCGCTTACTATTTCTAACGCAAAATCACGCATTTACCGTTTCCCCGCAATCACGCATTTTCACGCACTATATAAAGTTCATTTAATCTTCAATTTATTGCCAAATTCCAACTATTTTATACTTTTTCAAATCTCATAAAATAAGAAAAGTTATTTTATAATTAAAATATTACGCCATAATATTATTTGCGCTAATCTTTAGAGAATATTGTACCCCGCTGTTAAGTGCTTGCGGGGAAATGGTAACTTAATATATCTATGACGTGAGGATTCGATGTGTGTTGCAAAACAATTCAATAAGTTGTAAAGAGTTGTTACCTAGGAGCAGACAAAAAAGATTTTTTAAAGAATTCATGTATTTCACCTATGTATAATCAATAGAGCCCCGCCCTAACACCAGAACCCCTTACCTTTGGGCCATAAAATTCACAATTTTGGTAGAGGCACTCTTGTTCATCATAACTATGCACTTCGTTAGTTTTTTTAATACCCAGGAGCAGAGAAGAAGATTTTCAAAGAATTCATGAATTTTCACTATTTAATTAATAGAGCCCCCGTGGGGATCCGGGTTAGAATAGTTCTTTAGTACCCCCTTGCTTGTCCTAAAAGGCGTCTAAATGTAGTGGTCCTTCGGATGAGACCGTATAAACCGAGGTCCTGTGTCACAGCAGGTGTGGCACGATAAAGATCCCTCCCTGCTCGAAGGCCGTAAGTGCCGAGCATAGGCCTAAATTTGCAGCCCTTCACCGGCAATGGTGACGTCTCCATATCAGTGAAATATTCTGGTGAGGGACGTAAAACATAAGTAATCAGAGATTACAGAGCTCACCTCAACGAATGTTGTCTTTAAGTAAGGCAAAGTCACACAATTCACCAAAAAAAAAAGTGTACATCCCAAAATGAAAATATTTATGCAATTTTGATCTGATACTTTGGAATAGAGCTATATAAAAACTTCAAACTAGTTCTTTTTCATGAAAATGTAATTAAAATCCAGCATCTGAAGCAAATTTGAGAGTTTTCATTCCTAGATGCATCATTTGTGCAAGTTTGGTTTATACAATGTTATATATAAGCCTTATAGTTTTTTTGGTAATAGACCTGCACCCATAACTTTTACCTGGTCCATTATCTGAAAAATGTATGTCTAATTCAGCATCCAAAACATGTGTGCATTAGTGTGCATCCTAAGATGTATCGTCCATGCAAGTTTGCTCATTATAAGGGCTCAAGGTTACTTGGAAATGAAACCTGCACCAAAAACTTTAACCTGTTCACTCAACCGGAAAATGTAGGTCAGATTCAGCATCTGAAGTAAGTCTGGTTGTATACATCCTTAGATGTATCATCCATGCAAGTTTGGTCAACATAGGACTTATAGTTACTTGTAAATGAGACCTGCACCAAAAACATTCATCTGTTCAACCGGAAAATGTAGGTCAGATTCAGCATCCGAATCAAACCTGGTAGTGTACATCCTTACATGTATCATCCATGCAAGTTTGGTCAACATAGGGCTTATAGTTCCTTGGAAATGACACCAACACCAAAAACTGCACCAAAAATGTTAACCTGCTCCAAAAACCTTAACCTGGCCAATCCTTTGCTGAAATTGCAGCATCTGCAACTTTGACTGGTACAATGAAACACAGTAGAAGCATCTTCCATGCATGTCTAATCAATTTAGGACATAGAAGTACTTAAAAAGAAAATTGCTCAAAAAAAACTTAACCGGGGACGCCGAGGGTATTACATAAGCTCCCCCAACTTCGTTGAGGTGAGCTAAAAAGAATACAATCAATTAATTAATAGAGCCCTGCCCTTACACTAGAACCCCTGACCCTGGGGCCATAAAATTCACAACTTTAGTAGAGGCACTCTTGCTTATCATAACTATGTACTTGGTTGGTTTATTTAATACCCAGGAGCAGAGAGGAAATAGTGCATTTTCACTATATACTTATTTAGCCCCGCCCTAGCACTAAAACCCCTGACCCCAGGGCCATGAATTTTACAATTTTGGTAGAGGACTCAAAGCTGATTACAATCATGCAAACAGTTTAACTGCTTGATGTCCAGGAGTAAAGAAGAAGATTTTTAAAGATTGCATTAAATTTTGTGGTTTTGGCCCCACCCCTCAGGCCCCAGGGGGTAGGGATCATGAAATTCACAATTTCTGTTCCACTTCAGCCATAGATGCTTTGTGCCAAATTTGTTTGAAATTGGTTCTGTGGTTGCAGAGAAGAAGCTTAAAATGTTCAAATGTTGACGGACGACGAGGACGAAAACAGATAGCAATAGGTGACCTAAAAATATAAAAATTCATTTGAACATGTTTCACTTTCAAGGCTATCCAAGGGTCATTTTTATAATAACTCTTTTCTGGACCAGGAAACATTAGTTACAGCTATTCTTATATGATAATTGTAGGTGAAGCAACAGAACAGGAGGAAGGATTCGAGGAGTGGTGGAAACAAAAGGTACGTATATGTAGACATGCTGACAAAAATGGATAGTAAAAACGCATTTTGTCTGCTTTGGGTGAGGAAGGAAGACTTCCGCTTATCGGGGATTTTAGCTCTTCCTTGGGTAGTGTAGATTCTATATTGTTCAAATCACGACCCCCAGGGGTTGGGAGGGGCCACAAGAGGGAATCAAAGTTTTACTAAGAAATATATAGGAAAAATCTTCTCAAGAACTGCTGGGCCAGAATAGCTGAAACTTATGTGGAAGCATCCTTGGGTAGTGTAGATTCTAAATTGTAAAATTCATGACCCCCGGGGGTTTGGCGGGGCCACAATAGGGAATCATTTTTTTTACATAGAAATATATAGGCAAAAATCTTTTAAAATCTTATTCTCAAGAACCACAGGGCCAGAAAAGCTGAAACTTATATGGAAGCATCCTGGGGTAGTGTAGATTGTTCAATTCATGACCCCCGGGAGTTGTGCAGAGCCACAATGGTAAATCAAAGTTTTACATAGAAATATATAGGAAAAATCTTCGTCGCACGAACTACTGGGCCAGAAAAAGCTGAAACTTGTGTGGAAGCATCCTTGGGTAGTGTATATTCTAAATTGTTCAAATCATGATCCTCAAGGGTTGGGCGAAACCACAATATGGTATTTGAATTGTCCAAATTAAGACCCTTGGGGTACGATGGGATCATAAGAGGTACATAACATAACATAACAAGTCTGGTTAAGAATCACATGGTCAAAGCTTCTCAGGTGAGCGATGTGGACCATGGGCCTCTTGTATTTTCAATGTACGTTCTTTATAGATTAGTGCCTCCCATTTGGTTGTTCAATCCTTTGTAGCATATTTGAGAAATTATCAACCTTCTTGGGATGGGCAGTTAGGGTTAGGACAGAGGTCAAATCAACACACCACTTTCTTGATGAATTAATCCTCATAGGGGACAGCAACTCAAACCAGTGCTTTTAATTCATGAAAACCTCTAAGGAATTATGCGAAGATTTAGGTGTTCCTCTTAATAATGATGAAACAGAAAGTCCTTGTATTGCCCTTACTAAAGGATCGCAAACAATTCAAATCCCCAATATAAAGCTTGCTGACTTACAAGTATTGATCAAAGACATCATGAAAAGAAGAGAAAATTACACTGAAACAAATGCAATCAATGGTAGGTAAATTAAATTTTGTCAGCAAAGCAATTAGAAGTAGGGCATTCAATTAGCTATTTTATAATGCAATGATAGCGATAAAAAAACCCACTATATTCGCGTAACATTTGCAATTACAGTAAACAAGACCTTCGACTTGGCTTAGATTTCTTGAAAATTTTAATGGGTCAACATACTTTCAACGATAGCAATAGGTCTTAGATTCCATTTTGCACATGACCGAAGATAGCAGGCTTCCAGGTTGGAAAAACATTAACATTATGTCAGACATTACATTCTCGGAAATAGTACTAAAACTACTTGGTTCCTGTACCAAAATTGAATCGGAGTGTGAATCTCCACTGATTTGGATTGCCAAACTGGAATCATGGCAAAACTTAAATAACTACACAGATGCGAAAGTATTTGACTCTGCTACCATGTACTCTGGATGGAAGTGCCAAGGTTTCTATCCTAGCCCCCTCATGCATCACCAACTGTTTTTAAAAGAAAAGTTAAAGGAGAGATTCCAACCTGTCGCACATGGTATTCCAATAATGGGTATTCGACAAGAAATTGACGAAACCACAGATGCGTACATAGAAAGAACAGAAAGGATTGGACTAGACCATAGTTATGAAGAACAGTACAAGATACAGGCCACTGTCTCAGGCCTTAATCAACTCATTCGCGGTAAAGTGCTAGCCTGGGAGCCAAGGATTTTCCAAGAACTTAGGAAGGCATTTCGACTGTGAAACTGGAACTAAGTGACTCCTACGTTAATTAACACTCCGTCCAATACAAATACTACATGTAGTACTGAAAGTGGAATATACAATATCTGTGCCATGTTAGATAGCCCAATGATGGAGACAATGCCCTAGTTGACATGGGATATATAGAACAACTAATTCGATACAAATTCAGTAATGGCAAAGACCACTTCCTACTCAAATGGTATGGACATGGAGAAATGACTTGGGACCTGAAGAGAACATCAATCCTTTTCTTGTCCAAAAATACAGTATGGCGAAGACTTAAACTGGACGGACCCGAAAATACAAGAAAAAATCTTGCTTCAACTAGACTGTAATTGGAGTTCCTTTCCCTATCCACCAATTAAACTTAAATAAGCAAACTGGAAACGAAAAGCATGAATTTAAATACCGAAAAGAATTCAATAACTTGTTCGGCCACAAAGCATCCACAAAAGCAATAGTATCTGTCACAGACTCAACGAGATATAAACGTCTGCAATTCGTATGGCGGCTTTATCTTCCTTGACCACTAGCCCACCCTAGTGGCTTTTCAGCAAGCACACGCACATTAAGCAACGTTGTGATATATCTTTTGGCCGAGGTGCGAGTCTAACAGATAATAAAAAGAAAGAGACAGGTACAACCGATAAAATAAACAATTTAATCGAAGAAACGGTCAACAGAATGCTTCATTATGAAAATGGAAACTATGCAAAAAGACATGAGGGAATTCGGTACCTTAAGACAATGAATAATTAAACATCGCACGAATGGGTTATAGAACGACTTGATTTATAAGTGTTGTAAAGGCAGTCTAACAAAATATACTAATTTTATTCGGATAATGTATTGGACAACAGTAAAAAATCTAACTCCGCCAAAGCTCTCTTTCTCTTGATTCAGCAAGGGGACATAGAAATTTCTTTAATTTAGGCTTCTTATACTTTTTGTGTGTAATATACGGAGATACAGAGAGGAAGGCTCGTAATAAACTTATTTAATTTGCTGAATTCCTTAATGTTTAACGAGTCTGGAGTCTGATAATTGGCGTTTTAATTTTTGTGAAGTGTATTTTATAGAATGAAATACATGGATATAACAAACAGTATGCAAAATCAAAAGTCCATAAAACAATACAAAAACAGGAGCAGAGCAGGCAAGGACCTCCTGAAAACATCAAAGGTTGGATCAGGTAAAACCATTCCTGCATTTTAATTCTTAAACTATGCATTACTTCTGCAGAAAACTCAACAGCAGCAGTGGGGAAATACATAAAAGTACTACATAAAAAACAAATGATAGGTTAATATCATGAAAAAAAAATCATGCATATTGTTGTATACACCATGATGGTTTAAAGCTACTTTCAACTAAAAAAAAATACAACTTCTCTCTTATCAGTTCAGAAATGATAAACAGGTCCAGTCCAAAGACTATTTCTACCTACGTAGGTATTAATAGCTACCTAGGTATTTAAAGCTACCCAGAGTAGCTAGTTTTACCTACTTTCTGCTGTACTTGCATTTTGTGGCCAAACGCAGGAACGGCGCAACATGGTGAGCACAAAATTTCTTGATACAGTCACACTAATGATAAATACATCAAAAATTTGGCGAAAAAATGAAAACTTCGTATATTATCAATTTTGCATAGAAACTAATTTAAAATTGCCGACTTAGGAAGTAATCATATTTTGGCCAAAATTTTGTCGTATTCAGACCTGCCTACCCTTTTCATTGCAACGGTGTAATTTTCAGTACTTTTTTGGTGGAATTTCAGAGGTGAAAGCGTAATCAATCATGTTTTCCTATTTGGTGTTTACTGTCATAGTTTATTTTCTTTCAAAGCAACAGATATTGTATATTACTTAACAAACTTGCAAAAACTTTTCTTTTTCTAGTCATCTATTGCAAAAAGTTTGAAAAATACTAGTATCCCATATGAAACTCAGTTCAACCGTACCCCCATAATGAAATATTTGGTCTATTTGTATCAAATCACTTACTGAGTGAGGGCTTGCGTTTGCATATTTACACAGATCGTACATTAGAACATTGTATTTGATTTTTTATCAAGGCTGGGTTGTGGCAGCCATTTTTAGACTATTTTAATCTCCTTTAAAAGAAGAGCTCCATTTAAAACTAAAATGTATGAATTTTTTCTTTGCCAAAGGATAGTCGACAGTTTAAGATACCGTATCTAAAAAAAATAAGTTAAATCTGGTGGTTAATTTGTTGACTCCCCAGCCTCCGTAACACTCACACTTCTCAATCTTATTCCAATTAAGCAATGTTAAAATAAACTAAATTGAGCATAGAAATGGCTGTACTTATTGACATATCATTTAATAGTAAACGTAAGTAGTAAATTCTCGTTCGCAATACCG
Organism: Saccostrea cuccullata; assembly: GCF_032062105.1. NCBI lineage: Eukaryota > Metazoa > Mollusca > Bivalvia > Ostreida > Ostreidae > Saccostrea > Saccostrea cuccullata. The sequence continues at coordinate 118,970 of NW_026919414.1, forward strand.
GTTTATATGTAACAACTAGGTATATTATGTACCTTATCGAACCGATCCCTTATTAGTTACTTATAATATGTTAGACGGTGTGACCGTTAGTGAGGGCGGGGCCTAGAAGAGACAATTTCTACATTTTATTGTTTAATAATAAATCAGCTGATCAGTTCAATTCTGAAATTGTCATGAGCTCAAATGCCAAAAGTAATGAGTCCACTTCACGCAGGTCTATTGTCAGTGTCAGAAAATCGTAACAAAGAACTCAGTTCTCTTGAAAAAGTGCCTTCCCATTTCTTACTTGTACCTCATTACTTTTCATTCAAATAATGCAATTTAAGGGATTAATAAATCTGAAAACTAAGATATTTCATTATGAGATGAATGGTTGTCTAGCCAGAGCACTTAAAGTTGAAGAACATCTTGGGAAAAAAGAGGGGCATTGATTGGACCAGTATTGGATTCAACATACCGGGCCCAAGAAATGTGAGACACTCGGTCCAACGACACCTCAAACTTAAATAGTTATACACGTAACAGTAAACTTGTTTTAAAATAGATCAATTCATAAACTTTTTCTGAGCATCAATTCTTTTCTTTCACTACTTGATTTATATGCTTATTTAACAACACTTATCTAGAGACATTGAGTCATTTCTCAACTGGTATTACTCCCATTCCATATCATCTAAAGTAAGAACAATATTGTCAAGACCAGATCAGTAGAAAAACTTGGAACCCAAACTACAGACAGATGATCTACTTCTTGGATGAATCTAATCATCAGACCAACATTTGAATGTGACTACAATGTAGCAAAATGGTTGAAAATATAAAGGCATCACACCATATATAAGAAAAAAAAATTGCAAACTAAAGGATGCATGATCAGGGACATTAAATACTATGTCCCTGTCAGGCCTGTTGTGATACATCTTTTTTTCTGTTTATTTATTTCTGTTTATTTTACATCATTGGTAATTGTTTTCTTTATTTTAATAAAAAATGTTTATTTCACCTTTAAATTAAAAAAAAAAAAAATCTGATTTAAATAGTCTTTAGAATTTTCTAGATCTAACACAATCGTATTGAAAACAGTTATATATTTGTGGGAAAAACCTTGAAATTAAAAGTTTTTTCTGGTATCTTTGTCATAAATAGTTAATTACATAATTTCAAGACCAACACTTGTGAATAATATAATAGGGTACAGAGAAGTTATGGATAGAATATTTTATCGATGTCAAACAAAGATTCTGAATATTTGCTTCATGTTTTTAATAGATAAGCATATGTATTAGAATTGTAGTAAACTAGTAAACTATATTTATATGCTTGATGTGTATTAAATTTGAGTATTGTAGTGTACATATAGGTATGTATACATTAACAGCATGCACTGCACTTTGAAGTCGTATAACTTTGTGGATATATCATGCATTTATTGAAAGATGTATGTAGACTGAACAACTACATGTACCTCTCCAGACTGTACATTATACACTGTTTAACTTGTTTTTTCCTGCTTTAATTTAGACTTTATGTTTTTCCAATTGTCAAAAAAAAATCTTTTTGAATTTTTTAAATGCATACATCGTATAAGATTTTTCTTTTGATAGTGATCTTTATAAGAAACTGAAATTTTGTCATTTGAAAAACTTAATAGAATAAAATATTTATTATTTTAAAAATTCAAAACAAAAATGAGATTCAGACTTCCATAGATTGGCTAAATATTTATGTATCCATGTACAAGTAAATATTCATATATTATTTGGATACGTTAAAAAAAAGGAAAAGAAAAAAAAGAAATCCACACACTCTAAGTCTTATTGAGTCTTCTGAGACTCAATAAAGGATATTTTATTTTAACACTTTCAAAAAAAATTTAACTTTTCAAAAATTATGCTGTACTGTATAAAAAATCCTACATTTCCAGCTTGGTATGTATTGACAAGTATAATCCTGAAGACATTTATTATTGGCAAATTTTATTTAACAAATAACTAAGGATATTCTTGTGGAAGGGGCCACATATAGATCCGCTCCTCCATAGTGCAGACGACAGCGCCGCCTTCAGGGAAATTCTGACCAATCAAATGCCGTTTTACTTGTTAGCGCGAACTATAAATAAATCTAAACATCTAAAACGAAAGTAGGAAGGGTCTGATAACTAATGGATTTGATTTTGAGTAAAAAAGAATTACCATACATTATCCTTGGATTGAATGTTTTTTACTTTGATGAAAGTCTCATCAACAACGAGAATTTGCGCGTGGATAAAATCGACGCCATTTGTGCCGACGCCATATTGTCGCCAAGAATCTCAGTTCCATAGGTATTGTAAATGACATATAGTTTTCAATAGATTTCTTTCATTTTTCATATACATACGTGTTACCTATAGGGAGAGCTTCGCTCTCACGGGCCCTTCGGGCCCGTGAGAGGGCTTCGCCCTCTATTAGAACTTCTCATTTCATTTCAGCAGGTCGTACTTTAAACTCTAAGGTTAACCGTTCATGATGGATATCGAAAGCGTAAAATTTATGTAAGTGGCGTAATAGCGTAATTTTGTGGTAAAAAGCGGAAGAATTACGCCAAAAGCGGCAGGTCTGCGTATTCATCATTAGTGTGACCGTATCAAAAAATATGGTATTCACCATGTTGCGCCGTTTGGTCGTTTGGTTGCAAAATGCAGAAATAATATAAAGTAGGTAAAAATAGCCACTTTGGGTAGCTTTAAATACCTAGGTAGCTATTAATAGCTTCGTAGGTAGAAATAGTCTTTGGACTGGACCTGATAAACGACTGAAATGCATTCTTCTTAAATAAGCAAACTTTGGCCACACAGGTGCTGTCTTTTATCATGATTGATTTCACAGCTAAACTACCTTGCTGCCGATACTTCAATGGTGATACATAAAATATGTACAAATTGAACTCTTAAGGTGTGCACATCCTTTTTTAAAACGTAGAAAATTGTATTTAATGCTAATATTATGCATTCTTCTTAAATAAGCAAACTTTGGCCACACTGGTGCTGTCTTTTATCATGATTGATTTCACAGCTAAACTACCTTGCTGCCGATACTTCAATGGTGATACATAAAATATGTACAAATTGAACTCTTAAGGTGTGCACATCCTTTTTTAAAACGTAGAAAATTGTATTTAATGCTAATATTTTTCATATCAAAACTAGAAAAAACAATAACATTACATAATGCCAAATATGTTATGGGGCGTTACATCGCCACCTTAACAAGATAGTCAAAATTTGCTGAGTTAATGGTAGCGCAAATATTGGCTAACTTGTTAACGCCCCATCCAACAAGTGGGAAATATTAATATCAATGATTTGTAAATGGTCTTCCCCCTTATGGATTGAGATATGCTCAAACCGCAAAAAATGTTGTGCAGAGCCAGTTGTTTTTGTGATTTCCCCAACTCGTAAGAATGCACAAAATGCCAAAATGAACATGGCTCTTAGTAAGCAGCGAAGGAATGCGGAAGATGAAGTATGCTGCAGGGCATTTACCAATTGCATCAAAATAGCTGGCGTAATGGGAAGTCGCGAGTCCAATGATGATTTACATTTTTGAAACCCTATCAGCATTTTTTTAATAATAAAGTGTTGTGTAATATCTTGGTAGCCCCCAAGTTGAAAAATGAAACTTAGAAATGATACCAGTGTGCGTGTTGATGAGACAGCCAGCTTTCTAAGAAAGCAGTTGGCAATGAATGCTGACAAATGCTGGGGGGATGGGGGTAAAGGATTTAAACCTGATCCAAAATGCATGTTAATAAAGTTTCTATAGGTAACGAAAGCTGACTTGTATGCAGAGAATGTAGACTGGGATAATGAATTCCGCACCAAATAGTCGTGTTACATTCAGAGTCTGACAAGCGTCGAAGGAACCGGCGTAGGTCTGGACTGCATGTGAGGGAAACGAGCTTAGAACTCTGTTACCTGTAGACGAGAAAGCATATCTGCCACTGTATTTAAAACACCTGGAACATGTTTAGCAACAAAATGAATATAATGTTGAAGGGAGAGGAGCATAAGACGCCTCATAAGGGTCATCAAGTGTGGGTCCTTTGAGGTGTTTTTATTAATCACATGCACCACAGCGATATTATCTGAGTGTAGAATCACCGTGCAGCTCTTGAATTGATGACACCATAGTTCTAATGCAATGACAATTGGGAGGAAATGTGAAATTGAAGCCAATTGCTAGAAAACTGTTCAAAAAACCACTGCTTGCGAAAGGTACAGCCATATCCTAGGTCACTGGCATCTGTGAATGTGTAGGGAAGCAGAAGAGTGAGTGATGCCTGATGGGAAGAGTGCTTTTCCATTAAAATGATCCAAGAATAATCCCCAGGCATTTAAGTCAGCCTTGGCCTCAGAATTCAGTCGACGATGATGATAAGGATTTTCAGGCCCACTGTCAAATCTATTAGTCGTCGGAGAAAAGTGCGTCCAGGTGGAACGACTTTACAAGCGAAATTGAGCATTCCAATAAGAGATTGTAGTTGCTTCAGTGTTGCTGATTTCTGTGATTTCAACTTGAGCACCTCCTCCCTTAAGGAGACGAGCTTGTCTTGTGGTAGACGGATTTCGAATTTCACAATGTCCAGCTCCAAACCCAAAAATGTCAAAGTTGTCGTGGGTAGAACGGTTTTACTCGGTTTGATAGGGAGGCCGATATCCTGTGCTAGTTTGTAGAAGGACATAAGAGCGCTGTAGCATTTAGAGGAATTAGGTAGTCCAATAAATAAGAAGTCGTCTAAAATATGGACACAATGTGTTACAGAAAACTTGTGTTCCAGGATCCGTTGTAGAGCAGTACTAAATTTCTCAAAAAGATTGCATGAGTAGCTTAGGCCAAATGGCAGTGTCTTGTCATAATAATAGTCCTTTCCAAATCGAAAACCTAGTAATTCAAAATCGGTAGGATGGATTGGTACCTGTTTGTATGCATTTTCTATATCTGTTTTTGCTAGAAGTGCTCCTGGTCCTAACTGTTGGATAAGTGAAATTGCTGTATCGACGGATTGATATTGCACAGTGCAAAGATGGTCAGGGATGTGATCGTTGATGGAATTGCCTTCCGGATAAGACAAGTGGTGTATCAGCCTGAATTCGCCTGATGCCTTCTTTGGCACTAGTCCTAAAGGGGAACTTGAAGGTTTGGAAAAGGTTGGGCTGAAAAAGGACCTGCGATTCTTTTGGCTTTCGATTCTTGCTGAAGGCGTTGCATTAAAATCCCATCTTGTCCTTGAAGCGACGATAAGTTTTTTGAAAGTTGGAAACCACGTTGTCCTGTATATGGAATTTTAAATCCGAAGGTAAATCCATGGGTGAGAAAAGACTTTAAATCTGGGTTGTATCCGTCCAGGTAGTCTGAAAGACGATCGGCCTTGATTGGAGTGATTATTTCATATGATTCGTCCGCATTACTTGGAAGTGATTGTGGGTTTACTGCTCCTTGCTTGGGATTGTGTCCCGTCTTGTTGAGAGAATGAGGCTTGCCTGTGCCTAGTACAATTTTGTTTTGAATGTTTCCCTTGGCAGCGTTGACAGATGTGAGGGTGGGGACATGCTCGCCCTTTGGGGCAGGTGCCGTGATTATTGAATGAGTAGCAGTACCTGTACTTCTTGGGGGCACGAAAGGGCTGTTTCTTATTTTTCAATTTGTAGTCAAGCCCAGAAAAAAACTGCTTCTTGGTAAAGTTTGACATTTTTCAGTTGCCATGGACAGGAACTAGGGTCCTTTTCTCTCCATCTCCTTAATTTATCGTCGTAGGTTATTGCTGCTGCGTCCCCACAAGCATCTGAAATGCGCTGAACAACTTGTGCGTAAGCCATCAAGTTACTAATTTCCTGTGGATGTTTCTCGGCATAGATGGCCACAAATATGTGGAATGCCTCAACCCATTTTGCGATGGTCTTAACGCTCTCTTTTTCATTTGATTTAAGAAAGAGTAGTTGGCTATCCTTTTCCACAGATTTGTACTTATCATTCTCAGTAGTCAAGTTTGATTGTGGAAGGGAGGAGAATTTTATGTAATCCCCAGCATGTATCTTAGCTCTTACTTTATCATCAATGCCCAAAGTGAGAGATACTGAGCCAGATGGTAACATTGTTAGCAGATGATTGAATGGTAGTACCTGAAGAAGTTATCTCTTCCAACAGAGTTTGAGGTGATTGCTGACTCTATGGAGGGTCCGGGTTGCTCTCGTCACAGGCCGTTGTTTGTGCTGCGGCAGTAGGTGGTGGACGGTTAACATCTATGGATAGTGTAGATGGGTTGGCAGTTTCCCTCTGTATGAAAGTTTTCCATGTATTGACGGAACGTATTTTCAATGTTCGGGAGAATTTGTGCCATGCATGATTGAATCATGATTTCGGTGTCAATGCTTTGTGGCATGGCAAGTGTTGTACTGCTGCTTGCTGTTGTAGGAGGGTTGGGAAGCTGCACCCGAGAAGTCTTCCTCCGCTTAGGTCTTGACGCCATCCTATTAGGAGAAAGGTAACAAGATGTACCGAAATATTGCATATATATGAAAATTCTAAGAAAATAAAGAATTTAGCCAACATATAAGCCCACATCGCTTAAAAAAGGCAAACATAAGCCAAATACATGTCAGCAATCATAGCTGAAGAGGTCAACAGTGGCATATGTGATATATTATGACACCCAAAATAAAGAATTTAGCCAACACATAAGCTCGCATCGCTTAAAAAAGGCCATCGTAAGGTGTACTAGTCATAAGGTGTACTAGCCACCCAAGTAATATTTATATGTATATTATATATATATGGTGTTCATAATAGCTAAAATATTTATTAGCTACGTACCAGCAAACATAGCTGGAAAATGTAATCTCGAACTTGGCAAGCCCAGTACCTATCACCAATCATAGATGAAGAGGTCAACAGCAGTATATATGGTATATTATGACATTCATATAACATTGTTAGCATTAGCGTCACATAAATATACAGTGCAAAAGCTCAAATAAAGGAATGGCGTTCTGTGATGCAATGGTGCTGATAGAACAGCAGTTTAATATGTAATATATATAGTCTCGCACTGTAAGTACTACATTTCTGAGTAAATCATGAGCTAGCTGTATAAGATCCAATTTACGTGACATTCCTATAAGCATAAAGGCACTTTTGTGCTAAAAATCAAAAAGCCCATCTACCCATATATTTGTTAAAATAAAATTAATTACCTGTTTAAGGGAAATGTTACCAAAATTTAATTGTGTTCTGTTCGTTGTGCTGAAAAAATGAAAATACAAATACAGTCTACAGATAATACATTCAAATATGGCGTAGTGGTTGTAAAAATAAGTAATATGTATTAGAAACACACACACAATAATAATATAATGTAGATAAAATTAATAGAGAAAAACGTTCTACATGATAACTTAATTCAATCAAACTTAAAGCTAGAAGCCCCCGTCTTCGTAGCTTAGAAGCCCCCGTCTTCGTAGCTTACTAAATAAATAACATTATGAATGCTGCAGAAGAGTGCCGCGGATCTGGCGAACAAGTTTATAATGTCCCAAGTTGTTAAGATGTACACCGTCGTGCAAAATGGGCATCTGACTGTTGGTAAATCCTCTTAACTTCCAAAATTGTATGTTATGAAACCTACATTTATCTTGTAAAAGATTGTTGGCAGCTATGAGCCTTTGATTAAAAATATCTGTGTGCACAAATCTGGTCGTTTCTCGATGAAAGAGGCTAAGCAAGGTTATAGACACTAATTGGTTGGTATTCCTTAGCTGAGTTAGGAACGCTATCAGCCGAAAAACGAGGCACTCGGCATCGAAGTATGGGTCGGCGGAATCTAGGTCATTGCTTCCCATCATCACAATAACATGGCTTGGTCTGATGCGACGTACCGCGGAATTTAATGACACTAAATGTCTATTGTTGGAAACACAGCCCCCACTGATACCATAGTAAAACACTTCACTCACTGAATCAACATTCTTAACAATGGACGACGGGTTTTCCCCACGAATGTTTTCAGTCTATTTATATGCGAATCCCCAATACAGAGTGACGTCATAGTGGTTAAATAGAATGAAAGCTCTAGAAAGCCACTGTTACATATCGTATGTAATTTAATTGAAGCATATCAAATTACCACATAAGTTATGCACTTATTCATAGTTATATCGCACATTAAAGCGTTCTCAATCCCCGCACTATAGCACATTCACACAATGGGCAAAATTTACTCGCGCACCCGCGCCAAATGACGCTTTGGTTAATAAAAGACAGTCTGTAAGGAAATTCACATGTTACCTGGATAAAATGATCGTCAGTATCCCGAAGAACGTTTCGGTGAATTCAAACTTAAATTTCTGCAGAGCAGAAGCTGATTTTCGTAGAAAGTTGACCAGACTGATTCGTGCTGTTTACAAACAGTCAAGTTAAAAATAGCATTGAACTAAGGAAGACGCATGGCAACATACATAAACCATTTATTACCATAAATTATTTTAATATGCATAGTGGCGTCAATCTTTTGATGTGAATTGATCTTGTTTTAATTACCTTGAATATCTTCCCAGTAAATTGGTATTTGTCTGGTGATTGCAGAGCATCCTTAAGTAGCTTTGACACTCCTTGTGTTGTCGAATTTTCGGGTAAAGTCGGTATATCAAGTTCTTGACTGGTTTCAACTGAAGCTGCATGTACTATCATCATTTTCATAGAGAAGTTAACTCCCTTGTAAATGCGCATCCTTTATTTAGTTCCAGTAACATGATGTAAGATATGACGTGATGTGATTTACTGTAAATACACAGAAAACATGTATAAGTATTTGATATTACATATAAACCACATACTCAGCGATTGACAAATTAACATCACTTTGATTATATATAAATGTTCTATGTTCTTTGTAAACAACACTTTTACAACGCAGCTAGGATAAGGCTGCCCGTAAAATATCAAACTGTTTAAACTGTAGTTACTTCTCTGAACTACCTAGATATGACGTCATAATAGAATATGACGTCAAGTCACTGCATACTTGAGCTGACATGACGGGGAAAGTGTTATAATTATTACACGGCATGTAGATTTATTATAGGGATTTGTGTTTAATTTAAGAGTAAAGGTTGTTTTTTAAGCTTGTGTGTGCCGTTAAAATGTTTAACATTTGATATTTAAATGTCTCTATTCCTTTAGCTTGTCCGATATGCATATATTCAAGCAATAGCAAAAGATTATTTCTGAAACGCTCCCCTTTCACTTCCGTAGACAGAGTTAGAATTTATGAATCGTGTTTATATTGGACTGGCACAAGTGAAAGACAAGGATAAATTGAAGATATTCTGCATGAATCTAAAAGAGAAGTATGTCTTCTAACTGAATTTTGCTGGGGGATCGTATGTAGTTTATCTGTTTTGGTATTAATCGCGATAAAGTGTGGAAAATACCCTTCTTTACGTTGGTAATTTTAATTTATCGTAAAATATTTTCTTTACAAGTAAAAATGAAACCTGCCCCAGCACTTTTTATGTACCAGGGATCACGATGAATTGATCTCTGTAACAAACATTGCACAGTATTTTCGTTTTGCACTTGTGCCGAGGTGATTTTTGTGTAACATTTAAGAATATTTGAAAAATGTCCGTCACGTGATCAACACAATCATCTGACATCACAGAAATGCTTTATTATAATACCTGATTAAACTGTTATCTCACATTGACTGCAATTTGAAATCTTGAAATTAAAATCAAGCTCAAAATAAAATATATATTTATACCCCCGCTCCGAAGGAGAGGGGGGTATACTGTTTTACCCTTGTGTGTCTGTCTGTCTGTCTGTCCGTGTGTCTGTCCGAAACAAATTTTCGTCACAGTTTTCTCAGCAACTACTCAACGTAGATGCTTGAAATTTTAACACAATCTTCTCTGAGGCATGCCATATGGTGAGATACATTTTTGCTCAAATCCGATGTCAACTTCCTGTTTGTCTGTGCGTCTGTCCGTTTCATACATAACAAATTTTCGTCGCAGTTTTCTCAGCAAGTACTCAACGTAGATGCTTGAAATTTTAATACAATCTTCTCTGAGGCATGCCATTTGGTGGGATACATTTTTGTTTAAATCCGAAGTCAACTTCCTGTTTGTCTGTGCGTCTGTCTGTTTCATACATAACAAATTTTCGTCACAGTTTTCTCAACAATTACTCATCGCAGATGCTTGAAATTTTAACACAATCTTCTCTGAGGCATGCCATATAGTGGGATACATTTTTGTTTAAATCTGATAACAACTTCCTGTTTGTCTGTGCGTCCTCTGTTTCGTACATGACAAATCTTCGTAGCAGTTTTCTCATTAGCTATTCATAGCAGATGCTTGAAATTTTATTACCGCTTTTGTTCAGGCATGCCATATGATGGGATTAGTTTTGATATGAATCTGATGTCAACTTCATCTGCCTGTAATTGAACTTGTGTAAACAGTATATTAACATGAAAGTGCTTATTTACATCAGAGCGGGGGTATTACTAGTGAGCATTGGCTCACAGATTTCTTGTTTTAAGACATTTTAAGCCTTCGGACAGCCTTATCATAACTGCGAATAAGCATACACATGTACCCTAGTAAATTAGCACATCTGAAATTTATTTTACTGTCAAATCACACAATTTCAAATGAATTGCTAGAAAATGCTCAATAAAATATACCATTATTGTAAAGTGCGCATGTACCAAATAATCTTATGCCAAAATCACAGGAAATCTTTAACTTTCAATATCACATTAGGGATATCAATCTATTATGGCATCAATTTCCTACTCATAGTCATCGATTCAAAAAGTCTTTCGTGTGAAGTTTCTTACAGGTCCGTAAATATTACACCTTAACATGTAAATAGTGAACACCTTTGTAAACATACGATTGATAACAATTATGCACATCAAAATTTCTTATGCAACAATATTCAAATATATTTCATGTTTAACTTACCAAAGTTTTCTGTCGTGGAAAATTGAAGACAAACATGATAATCAGCACAGTGACTAGCAAATAATTTCTACAGTTGTTAAAATCTCGTGCTCCCGCGAAAATTAAAATATTGGAACCAAATCTGGAAAAATCTAACATTCAACCAAATTCGGAAAAAAATGCTTCGAAGGTCACACTGCATATGCAATAACACTTTTCGCAGTTATCCACAAGTCATTCCTCATTTTCTTTAGTGTATTTTGGAATCTAACGCATATACCTTTCCTATTACTAACGCAAAGTCACGCATTATACCGTTTCCTTGCAATCACACATTCTATAAAGTTCATTTAATCTTTAATTTGTCCGCCGAAATATGGCTGAAATATTGCCGCCTCGGCGTTAAGCAATATAAATCAATCAATCTTTAATTTGATGCCAATTTCCTTCTATTTTATACTTGCTAAAATCTCATGAAAAAGAAAAATATTATATTATATAAGCTAAACTTTAGAAAAATTCATCATCTTAAGCCACGGTCCGGAGTCCGCATATAGCTCTCTCCTACCCGTGGCTGCTTGATCACAGAAAGTGTCGTAATCTTGAATATTTATGCCTTCCTATTGTGATGTCATATTCAGTCAGTGGCAAGCTTTGTTTCCATCACAATTGAAATCAACAATTGACGTCAAAGGTATACAAGAAATATTTCCTTAACTGCAATTGGATATTGAAAGGTCACGATAAAGTTCATCATCCGACTATGCTTTACTCGCATGGGTCAATATTCTAATGAGCTAAGAAAAAAATGGAAATCCATTACAAATAGAAGGAACAAATGACATATCTTTTTAGAAAATGACAATTTATATAACTAGTATTTTTAATAATTATGCAACTTCAATCAAATCAAACTTGGTGTATTTATTCTGGACATTTTGTAAAAATACTTTATTTATGCTCAACAAGTTGAATTTCTTATTAATGAAAATACCTGTCCACTCGCTTTGTTGACAAATGAATCAATTACATGAATCGAATTTTTTTAAAGATTTTTTTTTAAATGGATCTCTATGATCTCTAAATGGATAAATCATATTGATTTTTGGGCTATGCAAGATAATCTTTTTTTCAATACTCTTTAAAAGTTTTGTAATATGCTTTGTACAGTAAAACAGGCATACAGCTGTATAATGGAATGCCTGGGACGGATGAGTTTGTTTTTTTAAGCATGATATATTTGTCTCTTAAATTATCAAAACATTTTACAGTCCGAGGGAATCACTTCGCTGAAAGAATCAATTCATTTTTAGCGTGGTCGCTGTAACCATGTTTTGCTGTATATTGTGTCGCAAAATATACAGAAACTCTCAAGTATATTCCTTTCGTATACTTCCCATTTGAAGGTTGGCTTTTTAATACTAATGTTTACAGGTCAAGATATACGGATACCGCTTCATGATAACTATAGTATGTAGGACTAAGTAAAACCTTTGCATTAGGACAACCTTTTACATAAACATGATCGATCATTGTCCAATTTTCAGTTGTGGCATTTTCAATACACTGTTGGAAACCCCTTGATGACATGAAATTCAATATTGATGTCTGATTGTTAAGAATATCTTGATTAAAGTCTCCCATAATCATCCATCTAGATGACAATGATTCCATGCGATTTATCAAGCAACTGAAACTTTCCATGAATTTTCCCATCAGATACTTTTGAGGTCTATAAACAACAGCTACCATAACATTCAAACTTGTAATTTTGAACACTATGCACTCAAGATTTTCTGCAATTTTCATTTCTTCGTGTTCAAGTTCAAATCCGTAAAACACACTTACACCTCCATGCTCCATTTCAACGAGTTTCTTAATCAAGGAGCAATTTTTATCATATGCTTCTGATCTTCTCAAGTGACTCGGTTGAAAGTGTTCCATTTTTACATCTGATTGAGAATCAAGCAAGGTCTCTGTCAAACAAATAATATCTGCATTCATGAATTCTTTATTACATTTTAAATCTTCCTCATGCTGACGTAATCCTTGTACGTTTTATGCATTTTTCACATTTTCTTTGTTCCACTGTCATGGGTAAAAATTTATCCATTGCAGAAATCCCTGCATCAATGTCAGGATCACAACGTATTTTCTGGTCGAATTTCCTCGCATCTATGTTTCTTATATAAAGACCATTCATGGATGTTACTCTGCTTAAAGCAACATAGGCTTGGCCAGGTGCGAAACATTTATTAAGATCAAAAACACATTTAGTTACAGTCAATCCCTGAACCTTGTGGACAGTACAGGCCCATGCCAGTTGCAAAGGAAACTGTTTTCGTACACCATTGCCTTTAGGAATATCTTCCGTTGACGGATTCAGCCCAACACATCTCTTGTTGTTGATCACTTTCTGCAACTTAGCATTCCTTCCAACTTTTTCATTGTCGAAATGGATAAAGATAGCCCCTGGAAGTGATGAGCTTGATTTTGTTTCAATGTGTAAAACTGTTCCCATTACACCATTCACAAGTCCGTCTTGAACATCTTCATTTTTTATCAACATAACCCTTGCTCCGACAGCTAGTAAGATGGATGATCGAAGACAGATGTCATATTTTGTAAATTGAAGTTCTTTTCTTATCAGTTTTCCAGATGCCTTCTCTTTTACATAGTCATCTGCTTCTATCAATTTTGGTTCTTTGCACACTTTTTCAGTATCATTTCGTTGTTAAATGCATTGATCTCTTCGTTTGTTGAGAATATATGCAAGGCTTCATCAGGACCTACTCTTATGCATTGCTGTAATTTATTCATATCTGACTGCAACAATGTCTCATTTGCTTTTTTAACACGTAACCGGTTCAAAAGTTCTGCAAAGGAACCATCCTCTCTCTGTCGCATGACTTCGTCTAATTCAACAATTCTGAACAATCCATTCCATAAGTGATTCACTTGGTTAGATGGGTCATCCACATACAACTTATTGACACGTTTTGTTCTCACAGGGGGTAGCTGGTAAAAATCACCTACTGCAATAATTGACACACCTCCAAACATACAGTTTTCTGGCATCTTTTTAATCTGACGCAAACGTTCATGCACGAAAAATAGCAATCTTTTGTTGACCATTGATATCTCATCAACGATGAGTATCTGAAGATTTTCCAGTTTTGATCTCAAATTATTTATCTTTTCTTCACTTAGCGTTGCGTGGTCTGCCGAGAGGGATTTAAAGATACCAAGTGCACTGTGTATTGTCATTCCATTAATATTGAATGCGGCAGTACCTGTTGGTGCAGTCAACATGAGTTTGATCATCAGGATTTTCTGACAAGTGCGCCAACAATCTCCTTGCCTCATAGAAAATGCACTTTATCAAATGACTTTTGCCTGTACCCGCTCCACCAGTGACAAAAACATGAAATGGATCTGGGTTTTGACCGTTCTTTTTCTTCATACACCATCCTCTAACTTTGTAAAAGACTTCTTCTTGTTTCGAATTCAATGCATTCCATTCTATTCATCTCTGATTCTGGACACAGTTCACACCAAGCATCGTCCTGGGGACCTTGTGCCTCAAAGATTCTTTCTGCTTCTTCTAAGTTTTGGTCACCTTTCACATACTCTGACATATTGTTATCTACAATCTGCTTTACTGAGAGTAGTGTTTCTTCTCCAGAATATCTAACAAACCCTGTTTCATAAAAATTTTCATATGTTTCGAATTTCTTAGGTTTTAATTGAGACTTCTCTTTGTGAGGCAGAAACAGCTGCAAGATACTCTGATAATATTTTTCTTTGGAATTTTCTACTGAAAATCTCGGGAATCTAATCACTGCAGGTTTCGTTCTTGTTCTTTTTCTTATGTATCCCAAATAATTGTCAAGTTTGAACGTTGTTGCTGTATTAATTTTTTTTGGCAACTGAGATTCAACTACAACTGCAAATTCAGAACAAAATGTTACCATGCACATTTTCTTGAAAATTTCAATATCAGGTCGTCCCTCATATCTGTCTACCATATTTGTCATCCATATGTCGGAATCACTGTCTGCATTTTGCGATATCTCGACAATATCGAGCTGGTCTTTGACTTTAGAAACGTTTTGCTTTCTTCTAACATCTTTCAGTGGTATTCTCATTCTGCAAGGGTTTTCACCCACAGGTACAAATTCAACCTTTCTTGAACATTCTCTCAATCGTAACCCAGTAACTCTATAAACCGCTTCCTGTGCACTTATTTCCCTGTGATGTAAGTAAGCAGTGCCAACTTTTTTCATAGCCTTTTGAGCATTGTGATTTCCTTCAATGGCTTCATTCTTTGTTTGTTGCAAAGTAACCCTAGTTCAAATCAGCTTTACTGATATAGCTGATGATGTACACAACGCAAGAAAATGCATCTAAGATGTACTGGATATCCATATTTGCATTCCAAGCTCTCAGAAGATGTTGGTTGTATTGATTTGTAAATATTTCTTTAACTCCTCTTTTAAGCACAACTGTATTTCTCTTTGTAATGAAGCTAAAGCATTGTTCAAAATCTCTTTGAGTAAGTCCTGCTTTTTGGAGCAAGTCAGAAGAACAAATGTTTTCATTTTCATTGGATTTTACAACATCCCATAGTAGCGACAATCTCTCTTTGGCCAATTGTTCGTCATTGTTTTCTTTGGTCTTGAAATAAAAGTTCTTTCAAATGGTGGCCTTGGAAAGTTAAACCTACAAACTGTTCCTTTCTTTTTACATGACTTTGAATGATTTTTGCTATGTTGCTGCACAGCCATGACAATATCATGCAGTTCTGGGTCTCCGTTTTCATTTGGTTTTTCACATGTCACATAAGTATCAATAAACTTCACAACATCTGCATCAGATTCTTTCTCAAACTTTGGAGCACCTCCTATCCAGAATAAACAATGTGTATGCGGAGAACCTCTTTGCTGGAATTCAACTCTGTAGAAATAATCTATGACTTTTCCAATTGGTTCAGCATCTGACATGATAACATTTTTCATAAATGTGTGAAATCTATGGTCAAACATTCTAGCTGCTGTTACTGGATTACTGCGCAGAACTTTGCATTTGTCATTCCAAGTAAGATTATCCACTTGACGTGTGTCACCCTGCTGCCTTAGTATTGTTTCTACTACTTCTGTCCATTTAAAGTCTGCTGATGAAAATGAGCAAAAAAATTGAGGAATTCCTAATTGACGAATCATCGCAAAAATATCTTTTTGTATAGCTTGCCAGTATGGTGGTGTTCCTCTGACTGGCTTCAAAAATTTAATTGCCTCGTCTTTCTTAAAAAGATCCTTCAACACATTTCCATCACATAACATTTCTGCAGTAATTTTCCTACCATCCGAAGAATGCGCCGATTCTTTTCTCAGTGATATCTGAACGTTTGAAATAACTCTCTCCAATTCCGACAAATACTGACTAAAAATATGTATGACTTGTCTCTTTCAAATCTATTGTCAACACTCATTAACCGAAGATTAATGTATCTCGCAAGTGTTACCTTTATACTTCGCTCTTCTGAATACAGCAAAACTCGTTTAGTACGAACACGGATATTGCGAATTTACGGTTATAACGAAGTCATATTGAATCCCCAGCTGTATAAATTTAATGACTTTCTTATACGGTTATAACGAATTACGGTTATAACGATGTAATTTCATAGGTCCCTGTGACTTCGTTATAACCGAGTTTTACTGTATGTGTTTTTTCCAGTTGGAAAATGTACAGGAAATGTTTTTGCTTCAATTCCATCCTCTTGAAGAACAGAGACTGGATTGTTTCCCTCTGCAGGTGAAATTTCAAACACTTTATCAAAGCATGAATCTAACACTTCTTGCCCAATGTCTGCTGGCTGCAAACAAGTATCTAATTGCATTCCTTGTAATTTCTCATCTAGAAATGATTCTGGTTGATTTTCATTACTTTTGGAAGCATTGTCGTCTTTGTTCTCTGCAACATTTTCTTCAATACGTGTCATCATTTCTGTACTGTCAGATTCATCAATATCAATACTATCATCTTCTTCATTTTCCTCAGGAATTGGATTGAGCCATTTCTTATTTATTACCACATCACATATGTTGTTTTTCTGCAAGAACAACAATGCTTCATACCCTTTGTATTTCAATTTTCTTTTTAATTTTACTCTCAGTAAAAGACATTCATCCTCTAATCTTGGCAAAGTAGAGGTAACTTTTTGAATATTAGAAGGCACACAAACAACGGGGCCATGTACACCTTTCTGTCCTCCCTTAGGTAAACCAAGTATTTTCATGAAAGGTATATTCCGAGCTACTAAGTGCTGTTCCAATGTATTCAAGCAATCAAGTTCTTCTGGGACTTCTTCTAATTCTAAATTGTTTATAAAACATTCAGCTGGTATATCACCTTTCAGTAATTTTCTGTGGCATGTAAAACAAATCCACAGATCTTTTCTAGTTGTTCCTTCATATTTACATTTTGAAGTACAATTATCTTCACATTCGTGCAAATATTTTTCAGAGATGCATGTTTCTGCTAATAATTTGTATTTTTCTTTGGAGCATGAAAGGACCTGATTTTCAAAAAGCAGTCTGAAACAACAGGCACACACATATTGTGGTCCGTGTATAACTGTATCTTTAAATTTTGAAATAACGTTTTCAATAATCTTTGATTTCTCTTTTTCTGTGTTACGACGGAAGGTTACTTGGCGTTTTATCTTATCTTTGTGTTCTTCATCTCTTTCATATTTGTGAATGCTGAACTGTTTTACAGACTCTCTGAAATTGTCATCATTCTTATATTTTTCCTTGCTCGAATTCTTTACCCATTCTCTGAAACCATTGTCAGTTTCATATTTTTTTCTTGCTTTTACAATTTCTCTAAAATCATGGTCATTTATGTATTTTTCTTTGCTTGCATTCTTAACCCTTTCTCTAAAATCATCTTCATTTTCATATTTTTCCTTAGCTGTACTTTTTACTTTTTTTCTGTAGCTTTCATCATTTTCATATTTTTCTTAAACGATACTTTTCAGTTTTTCTCTGTGACCCTCATCATTCTTATACTTTTCCTTAACTCTACCCTTCATTTTTTCTCTGTAACTGTCATCAGTTTTGTATTTATTTTTGATTGCACTCTTCACAGTTTCTCTGAAATCGTTATCTCCCTCATATTTCTTTTTGCTCGCTTGCTTTATTTTCTCTTTGTACTCAACATCATTTTTATAACTGTTTGCTGTTCGTTTTTTGACGTTTTCTGTATATTCTAGGTCTTTTTTGTACCTGTCTTTTGAAATCATAGACTTCCTTTCTCTGAATTCCTGGAAAGTTCTGTATCTTTCTTTCTCCTTTTCTAGCTTTGAGGCTTGTTTTTCACAGTCTGATTCGTTGTGTAAGCTGTCTCTTTTACTTCGTTTTTCGAGTGGATCACTCTTTTTTACTTTGAGACCATTCGATCGCTTTCTTTTCCTCTTTTGCGAGTTTTCATGTGTAATATCATCTACATTGCTTTTGTCTACAAGTGTTACACATTCATAGTGATTGATATCCCTTTTGTGAAGCAGATAAATTGATTCATTTTTCACCTAATTGCGAGAGAATATCTGGGAAGTTGAGTACTCTATCCATGACCCATTCAAAATGGTGTAGATGTTTGTTTTCAAGAGATCAGCAGCTGCTAAAATTTCGAGCTCTGTTGCCCAAGTAGTATCCTTTTCCATTCCAGAGATTCTGATATATTCATGAACAGATCTAAATTCTGGTCTTAGAAATGATTTAAATGCATGTGCAGTCTTCTTGATATGCCACACGACAGCGCTTCTTACTTTCTGATAATATTCTTGTCTGTTCGATATTGCATAAGAAATTGCCCTAAACAGACAATTACCATCACCTTTAATTGATTTTGTCGCTTTTGGAGGTCCCATTGTGCTTACAAAACCAGATTGCGATTTAGATACGAATTTTGAGGGAATGTCCAGAATAGAACACAATTCCCTTTTTGTTTTCACTGTGAGGGGTTTGAAATCATACGTTGTGTGTTCTTCATATTCTGACAAAATTTCAATAACTGACAAAAATTGTTCCTGTGAAGCACTTGCATGATTAAGAATGGTACTTTTAGCTGAAAATCCTTCCATTTCTTCATTTTTATTAGCTCTACTGGTCAGAGACCAGAAGAGCTTATGCGATAGTAATGCGTCCGTCGTCCGTCCGTCTGTCTGTCCGTCTGTCTGTCTGTCCGTCTGTCTGTCTGTCTGTAAACAATCTTTCAAAATGCTACTCCTCCTACAGTTTTGGTCTGATTTCAATATAACCTGGCACACAAGTTGACTACACTAAGATACATAATTCTATTTACCGGTTTTTGATTTCGATGAACGGTGTTGCCGTGGTTACTAAAAATAGAAATTTCTGTGAAATTCTTTCAAAATGCTACTTCTCCTACAGTTTTGGTCTGATTTCAATATAACTTGGCACATAAGTAGACTACACTAAGATACATAATTTTGTGTATCGGTTTTTGATTTCGATGAACAGTGTTGCCGTGGTTACTAAAAATAGAAATTTCTGTGAAATTCTTTCAAAATGCTACTTCTCCTACAGTTTTGGTCTGATTTCAATATAACTTGGCACAAAAGTAGACTACACTAAGATACATAATTCTGTGTATTGGTTTTTGATTTCGATGAACGGTGTTGCCGTTGTTACTAAAAATAGAAATTTCTGTGAAATTCTTTCAAAATGCTACTTCTCCTACAGTTTTGGTCTGATTTCAATATAACTTGGCACACAAGTAGACTACACTAAGATACATAATTCTGTGTATCGGTTTTTGATTTTGATGAACAGTGTTTCCGTGGTTTCTAAAAATATAAATTTCTGGGAAATTGTTTCAAAATGCTCCTCCTCCTACAGTTTTGGTCCGATTTCAATATAACTTGGCACACAAGTAGACTACGCTAAGATACATAATTCTGTATATTGGTTTTTGATTTTAATGAACGGTGTTGCCATGGTAACTAAAAATAGAAATTTCTGTTAAAAACTCTCAAAATGCTACTCCTCCTGCAGTTTAAGTCTGATTATGATATAATGTGGCATGCAAGTAGACTATACTAAGAACATAAAGAGACTTAATCAAGGATCATTATTCTGTTTATTGCTGTGGTCAAGTTTCAATTCCCAACTGCTTAAGAACTTTTCCCTTCCATTGCTATAAGAACAAACCAGTAGAGCTTCAGTCTCGACAGAGACTTCTGGTTTTCTAATACATAACCGTCTCTGACAGAGAACTTTCTGCATTCAGGTAAACTTTTATCGTTGTCTTGCATTTGACCAAGCGAGACGCTGTGATCTTCTGTACTCTGATCATGTTGTACATATTCATTTCTTTCGGACGAATCTTGCTGAATCGTGACACTTACTCCTGTCACTTCAAACAGTTGATTTGTTTGAGGTATACCACTCATTAAGGTACGGCAATACTGATATAAATGGTTCATATCTTGTAATTGTATCAGTAAACTCTTTCCATTTGCATCTACTAAACCAAGTCTGTTTCTTGAATGGGAATCAAACAAATAAAAATCTTGATTATACTTTATAACCATAAATGTTTGATCCAAGGCACAAATGAAGCAACCATCAGAACCTATGAGTGATTCTTGAATTGCAAGGTCTAGTGGTAGACAGTTACCAAAGGCACTGTAATCGATGTTTTCATTGGTTGCAAATGTTGCAGTAATTGAGTCCTTTCTATTTACGTGAATCATTTTCCGATATATTTCTATCATTTCCGGTAGATCTGATATTAACAACAAATCATTTTCTCCATGAATCCAGGTGTAAATTTCATTTCCCTTCATCAAACATTGTCCAAAATCATCTTATCCCATTCATTAACATCTTTCAATTTACTATGTGCTATCGCTGACAAGCTGTTTGCAACACACTGCTTTCCACTATTAGCTCCAAATCTGATATCTCCCTGGTGAAAACTTCCTTGAACACCTTTATTTTGCTCATTTACAAAGTTGATATCATTTCTATCTACTTTTCGATGCTTGAGTGACGGTGTCTTTACATTTTCATTCTTGCTTGCTTTTTCTTGATTGCTTCTCTTCAACATATTTGTTTCAGTTTTATGTGTTTGTTTCTCTCTTTGTTCTGGACATTTTATAGAGGTGACGCTCTCTTCAGGACATTTTAAAGAGGTGACGCTCTGTCCAGTGGCCTGATTTTGTCTATGCTGCATCCTGATTCGCTGCTCTGATGCCTTTCTTTCAGCTGATTTCTTTGCTTTACGTGGCTATTCTGAAAATATAATAAAAAAAAATTATGTACAGTTAATTCTCGATAAACCGCCACCTTTTGTAATTTAGAAACCATGGCGGTATAACGAATTTGGCGATGAATTGAATTTTCCATCTTTTGGAAAACCAGAAGTAGAGCTACCGTTCTTAGAAATACCATTTAGCGTTTCTATTCTTATTATTACATGTACATGTATATAAAACATATTTCTGATTGAAAATACTTCAAGTAATTTTTTTAAATGTACAAATTCGCTATAAAACAATGTGTGCAGTTATGAAAAAAAGACAAGTACATGAGTGTGCATTTCAATCTGCAGTTTTGCTATTGAAAAATAAACATGCTGGGTCGATCTTCGTTTTATATTGCTGATAGTAAGTAAAATGAATTCTTGAACAAAGGTATTGTTTATGGCAACATTGTTAATTAAACATTCACAATATATACCGTATAATTATTTTTTCAGCAAACTTTGCATTGTTTTAAGCAAAGATAATCTAAATAATATAGTTATCTGCGTACTTTAACAACGACCGCTTTCGTGGCAAAGCTGTGACTAAATGAATTATTATAACAGTTCTTGTTAAAATTCTTGTTTATTTAGTTCTTGTTTAATTACTTAATTGCATGTACCTTGTCTGCCTTAGCATGCTCTACAACAGGGATAGTGTCAACTAATTAACCGTGCTTCACTGACCACACGCACCTGTGGCGGTATATCGAGATAATTGACACTTAAAAATGGACGTTTGTTTTGAAAACATGGTGGCGGATGGCGGTATGCGAATTTGGCGTTATAAAGAGAATTTTATATAGCAGGAAAAACGTTCGTGGGAAATCATGGCGGTATTGCGAAAATGGCGATGAATCGAATGGCGATAATTCGAGAATTGACTGTACATGTAATTTCAAAATTTGAAAAATCAAAAATAAAGATTGATTGATTGTATATGGTTTAACGTCTCTCTAGGGAATTTTTCTCTCATATGGAAACGTGACCCTCACGTTTGCCGGTAAAGGGCT
The DNA here is from genome assembly GCF_032062105.1 of Saccostrea cuccullata. Classification (NCBI taxonomy): domain Eukaryota; kingdom Metazoa; phylum Mollusca; class Bivalvia; order Ostreida; family Ostreidae; genus Saccostrea; species Saccostrea cuccullata. The sequence continues at coordinate 141,305 of NW_026919414.1, forward strand.
TCAAATTTAGACCTATATTCGGCCTTCACAGCCTTTAAGCAGTGAGGGTTCTTTATAGTGCCAGCGCCTACCGTGAACTGGGACTTACGTTTTTAAGGTCAGATCCGAAACACACGTGACTTTCACTTCTGATGCCGAGCACTTGGTAAAGAACAGTTACTATTATTTTTATGCTTTAGGTTTGACGGAACGAGAAGAGAACCCGGGCCTCCCGATTAAGAAGAGAACGCTCTACCACTTGGCTACCATGAACGGTAAACCAGAAGTCTCTGTTGAGACTGAAGCTCTACTGGTTTGTACTTATAGCAAAGGAAGAGAAAAGTAGAAACTTTTCAACAGCAATAAATAGAATAATGATCCTTAATTAAGTTTCTTTATGTTCTAAGTGCAGTCTACTTGCATGCCACATTTATATTAAAATCAGACTAAAATTGTAGGAGGAGTAGCATTTTGAAAGAATTTCACAGAAATGTTTATTTTTAGGAACCACGGCAACACCGTTCATCGAAATCAAAAACTGATACACAGAATTATGTATCTAATTGTAGTCTACTTGTGTGCCAAGTTATATCGAAATCAGACTAAAACTGTACAAGGAGTAGCATTTTGAAAGAATTTCACAGAAATTTCTATTTTTAGTAACCATGGCAACACCGTTCATTGAAATCAAAAACCGATACACAGAATTATGTATCTTATTGTAGTCTACTTGTGTGCCAAGTTATATTGAAATCAGACCAAAACTGTAGAAGGAGTAGCATTTTGAAAAAATTTCACAGAAATTTCTAATTTTAGTAACCACGGCAACACCGTTCATCGAAATCAAAAATCGATACACAGAATTGTGTATCTTAGTGTAGTCTACTTGTGTGCCAAGTTATATTGAAATCAGACCAAAACTGTAGGAGGAGTAGCATTTTGAAAGAATTTCACAGAAATTTCTATTTTTAGTAACCACGGCAACACCGTTCATCGAAATCAAAAACCGATACACAGAATTGTGTATCTTAGTGTAGTAATACTGAAATCAGACCAAAACTGTAGGAGGAGTAGCATTTTGAAAGAATTTCACAGAAATTTCTATTTTTAGTAACCATGGCAACACCGTTCATCGAAATCAAAAACCGATGCACAGAATTATGTACCTTAGTGTAGTCTTCTTGTGTGCCAAGTTATATTGAAATCAGACCAAAACTGTAGGAGGAGTAGCATTTTGAAAAATTGTTTACAGACAGACAGACAGACATACAGACGGACGGACGACGGACGCATTACTATCGCATAAGCTCTTCTGGTCTCTGACCAGTAGAGCTAAAAATATAGAAGTTCAAAGTAAAAAAATTCCAATATTTGTATTAGTGTACAAGTTTACTAAATAATCAGAAGTCTCTGTAGAGACTGAAGCTCTACTGGTTTGAACTTATAGCAAAGGAAGAGAAAAGTACTTAAGCAGCTGGGATTTGAAACTAAATAGAATAATGATCGTTGATAAAGTGTCTTGATGTTCTTAGTGTAGTCTACTTGTGTGCCAAGTTATACTGAAATCAGACCAAAACTGTAGGAGGAGTAGCATTTTGAAACAATTTTACAAACATTTCTATTTTTTTAGTAACCACGGCAACACCTTTCATCAAAATTAAAATTCGATACACAGAATTATGTATCTTAGTGTATTCTACTTATGTGCCAAGTTATAGTGAAATCAGACCAAAACTGTAGGGGAGTAACATTTTGAAACAATTTTACAGATATTTCTATTTTAAGTAACCACGGCAACACCGTTCATCGAAATCAAAAACCGATAAACAGAATTATGTATCTTAGTGTATTCTACTTGTGTGCCAAGTTATAATGAAATCAAACCAAAACTGTAGGAGGAGTAGCATTTTGAAAGAATTTCACAGAAATTTCTATTTTTAGTAACCACGGCAACACCGTTCATCGAAATCAAAAACCGATACACAGAATTATGTATCTTAGTGTATTCTACTTGTTTGCCAAGTAATACTAAAATCAGACCAAAACTGTAGGAGGAGTAGCATTTTGAAAGAATTTCAAAGAAATTTCTATTTTTAGTAACCACGGCAACACCGTTCATCGAAATCAAAAACCGATATACAGAATTATGTATCTTAGTGTAGTCTACTTGTATGCCAAGTTATACTGAAATCAGACCAAAACTGTAGGAGGAGTAGCGTTTTGAAAGAATTTCACAGAAATTTCTATTTTTAGTAACCACGGCAACACCGTTCATCGAAATCAAAAACCGATACACATGTTGAGAGGTACGAATTAGGAGGGGGGTGGATTTTTATTTTTGGGGGAAAGCGAGATAACTCTGTTTATATTTTTCGACTCCTTGACCGGAAGCGGTGAGTCCCCAAGTTTAATAAATCCGCCATTGCCTCATTTCATGTGTTTCATCTGTCTCTTCATTCTTCAGGTAATATTTTATAATTTGCAATTTATTACATCTTGTATCTAATGAACAAGTTTGATAATTAGATTAGGAACATGTTGTGACCTGATATGAGAATGCTAATGTCTGAATTAGTGCTATAGGCTGCAAAGCGAGCAGGTAAACAGTAGCTACCATGTGGGTGCACACGTGTTGTCATGTTTTATAGATGCATGTTTATTTACCTGTTTATATTGTCATAAAACGAATATTTCTTTAGTTATTATGTTATAGGAAATACAGTTTAATTGATAGTATTAAGTGTCATGGAGATAAAACCTGTTTTGTATCTATTTGATTACTGAGTAAGGTTGACCTAGTTAGTGTATCCCATGATGCCTCAAGCGTAATGGCTGCGCCCATTGTTTACATGTGAGTTCGGGTAAAGTCAGGTTGTTTTACGAAGTTATGCAATTTCTGTCAAGCAAGATTATATCTATTCGTTAGAAATAATAACGACAGTATTGATAATGTATGTTTATGCTATTCTATCATAATTTTGTTGTAAGGAAAGCAATATCTAGTCATAAATCTTAACTGTATTATACCACAGTAAGTCAGTATGTTTTATCCATTGAAAGTATTAGTCAAAAGCTGTTTTACTGAATTCTAGTCATGTCATATCTAAAGTCTATTAGTTCTAGTCAGTTTATAAATGAAACCAAGCTCATGTATTCAGGGAAAATACCATTTTGTGTTCTCATGTTACTGATATAAAAGTTGGTAATGCTTGGAGTATTATAAGGCTTTATTTATGGCCTGAGTATGTCTTGCTTATCATTGTTATAATTATAAGTTGACATGAATATATATTAGACAAAGTTTAATAAGTCCGCCATTGCCTCATTTCATGTGTTTCATCTGTCTCTTCATTCTTCAGGAGCCAGTCATTTGGACACGGGTAACACACAGAATTATGTATCTTAGTGTAGTCTACTTGCGTGCCAAGTTATATTGAAATTAGACCAAAACTGTAGGAGGAGTTGCATTTTGAAAAATTGTTTACAGACAGACGGACAGACAGACAGACACGGACGGACGCCGGACGCATTACTATCGCATAAACTCTTCTGGTCTCTGACCAGTAGAGCTAAAAATAATGTAAATTCTAAAATAGTGAAGTCAAAGGTCAATATCATTAAAGATATAGAATTCGCTTAAGGTTGGTCCGTACTTTCAAAATTTTCTGTCAAACCAATAATTTTTTTATTTGAATACCTTAAATAAGTCGTAAACTAACTAAAACACCCAATAAAGACATATCTTTGCAGATGAATTTTCATACAACACGTCTCAGAGTACATACCTTTAAACTTCCTCTGCCAAATTTGATTTTAAAGAAGTGAGCTATCATATTTCAATTAGCTAGACACCAAATCACATCAAATGTATGTTAAAACTTGTGAAAATCAAAAATATTCATTTGCCAAGAGAATATTTGAAATCTTTATCAGAAATCATTAACAAATTGATGTTGAATCTGTTCACGTCTTTCAAAAAGAAATCTCAAAAACTCTATATTTTTGATATTTCTCAAAATTGAAATTGTTTATGTGCCATTTTTTCTTTAAAAATATTAAGAATTATAACTTAGTTATGCTCAACCAGATAAATCTAACAATACAACCTTTTGAACACCTACACCCCCATATTTGAAATATTAATTTTTCAATCATTCTTTGCAAAAATTTTAGAAAAGTAAAATTTAAAAAGATGACTTCAAGTTAGTCTGTTCAAAAGAAATAAAAAAAATATAAGGTCCATAAAGGCCATAAAGAATTTTGTGTCTGTGTATGTAATAAATGACACATAGTTCCTATGGACAGAGTGCAAAGTGTTATAATTTCTATAAATATTGATACTGAATGCTTTGTATGTTCATTGACATCATAATGAACGCATACATACTTGCTAAATTATTTTCAATTATCCCAGAAGATTTTTTTCAACAGATAATTGATAATCAGAATTTTAGATTGGTGTATAAAATTAAAACCGGATCCGTAAAAGTGTGGACCTGCCTTAAATTTATATATTTTTTTTCTTTCAGTGACCTTGAACTTGTCCATATGACCTTGTGTCAAAGTTATGACACACCTCCAGGTCATAGCAATCTCTGTGTACAACAGGAACTTGCAGAATTTATCCATGTGAAAGATGTAGACAGTTTGACATAAATTGTGAACTTTAACTTTTGGAGACCTTGAAATTGCCCAAATGACCCAGGCTCAAGATCATGACACACCCTTGGTTCATGAGCATTCTTTGTGTGAAGTTAATATATGGACAGGACACATTTGCACAGACACTGACACCAAAAAACAGACGGATGGACAGACAAACTGATACCTATATGTGGATATACTTTCCTAAACTTTGTTTGCAGGGTGTAATAAAAGAAGTCAATGAGCAAATGCTCATTTAAGTACTTCCGTTCTGGTATATTTAAACAAAAATTTAAAGCTTTTCCTCCAGTAAAAAAATCATCTGATATGAGTGAAAATAGAGAGGTTGAGATTTCATACGTTGTAGGTGTACAGGTACAACTAGGATTCTAGGAAGGGAATTACCTAAATTCCTTGCATAATATGTCATTGATTTTGGTAATGACAATATTTCTACATGTTCTTGTAAGCAAGTACATGAAAGTCAAAACTTGTAGCTGTAACAATAAAATTAGTCAATTTATGACTGAAATGTGATAATTTAGGATGTTTTGATTTATGAGCTTATATTTTAATCGTTTAATAACTACAACATTAAACTGACATCAGAAAACTAGTAATTACTTGAGAGACACACCAGTTGTGTTGTACACGTATATATATGTAATAGTCATAAAAGTCTGAAAGAAATTATAAACATGTGTACGTCAAAGTATATAGACATGTAAATGTGCAGGTACAAGTTGAGATCTCAACCTCTGTAAAATCTCCAGACATGATTTGGAGAGATCCAGGGACAGCTTATATATTGCATCACTTAAGGACATAACGTACCTTACCTACTGATAATTTTCCAAGATATTCTAAATTCAAACCTATAAAATCATTACATGTTCTTAAACAAAAAATCAGCATGCGTTATCGGGGTTTTGAAAAGATGTCGAATTTCGATTTTTTTTTTTTTTTTTTTTTTTTTGCATTATTCAAATACAAATGTACAAAACATTATAAAACATGAATTTCCATTTTTTTCATCAAATTTAGAAGAGGTGTACAAATCCACATATAGACATTAAAAATATTGCACACAGGTCCTTCATTTAGTGGAACTCTTTAATTCCAGTGAAGAACCCCCAAAAAATTCAAACTAATTACCGTTGTGTATGACCTTTAAACAATTTTTGAGACAGACAGGGTGACTTACTGATGTAAAGAAAAAGAACTTTGCAATATTTCATTTTTTAATAAATGTACAAACGCACCAAAATTTCGAATGCTGTATTCGAATTCGCCTTCAAGCTTCACTAGATTCCAGTGTGTCTTAAGAACCAGATAACCTGAAAAAGAAAATGAAAGGATTTATATTAAACAATTGAGGAAATTTTCTTTATTAAACAAAGTCTTGACGAAATAACAAAACATATGAATTCTTTGCAAACTCTGTGCAGGAAAAAAGGTCTACAATTGAAGAGTCACACTACAGATTATTTTCTTTTCATGTGCATTTTTCTAATTTCCTGTATATATGTACACAAATAAGGTTTGTTCCCAATTTTTGTTTAAATATATAACAAGATGTATTTGTAAAACACTATGCGCCTGGCAGCAGCAAAGTCGTTCTTGAGAAGAAGATTTTCAAAGATCTTTCCTATATATTTCTATGTAAAATTTTGATTCCCCATAATAGCCGCACCCTTCCCCAGGAGTCATGATTGAAACAATTTAGAATCTACACTACCCCAGGATTCTTCCACATAAATTTCAGCTTTTCTGGACAAGTGGTTCTTGAGAAGAATATTTTCAAAGAATTTCTATATGTATTTCTATGTAAAACTTTGATTCCCCATCATAGCCCCGCCCTTCCTCCAGGGGTCATGATTAGAACAATTTAGAATCTACACTATTCAAGGATTCTTTCACACAAGTTTCAGCTTTTCTCACCCAGTGGTTCTTGAGAAGAAGATTTTCAAAGAATTTCCATATATCTTTCTATGTAAAACTTTAATTCCCAATTGTGGCCCCACCCTTACCCCGGGGGTCATGATTCGAACAATTTAGAATCTACACTACCCAAGGATGCTTCCACATAAGTTTCAGCTTTTCTGGCCCAGTGGTTCTTGAGAAGATTTTCAAAGATTTTTCCTATATATTTCTACGGTAAACTTTGATTCCTCATTGTGGCCCCATCCTTACCCGGGGGTAATGATTTAAACAATTTGGAATCTAGACTACCCCAGAATGCTTCCACATAAGTTTCAGCTTTTCTGGCCCAATGGTTCTTGAATCTACACAACCTTAAGATGTCCGACCTAACCCCCGGGGGTCATGATTTGTAAAAACTTGAATCTACACAACCTTAAGATGTCCGACCTAACCCCCGGGGGTCATGATTTGTAAAAACTTGAATCTACACAACCTTAAGATGTCCGACCTAACCCCCGGGGGTCATGATTTGTAAAAACTTGAATCTACACAACCAGAGATGCTTCCATATTATGGCTTTGTTGTTCTCGAGAAGATTGATTGATTGCATGTTGTTTAACGTCCCTCTTAAGAATTTTTCACTCATTTGGAAATGACACCACTTGCCGGTGGAGGGCTACAAACTTTGTCCTGAGCTTGGAACTCAGGGCCTTTGAGCAGTGAAGGATCTTTTTCGTGCCAGCGTCTCCACGTCCCACAGTGGGATTCGGGTTCGCCACGCGAGCGATGTTCTTGAGAAGAAGATTTTTAAAGAATGTTCCTATATATTTCTATGTAAAACTTTGGATGTCTTTGGTAAGCCATTGTACTCCCATCCTACCCCGGGGGTCAGGATTTGAACAAATTAAAAAAAACATACCACCAAATTTTCACTTATTCTTAATTATCTCCCCTTGAATGAGGGCATGGCCCTACTTGAACAAACTGGAATCCCCTTCACCCAAAGACGCTTTGTGGCAAGTTTGTTTTAAATTGGCCCAGCGGTTCTTGAGAAGAAGTCAAAAATGTGAAAAGTTTACAGACAGACGGACAGACAGACAGTTAGACAGACAGACGCCAGACAAAATGTGATCAGGTGAGCTACTAAAGAGAAATAAAGGCGAAAACTTATTTTTCCTCTGATTTGAAAGTTGATGCAAATGTGCCTCCGTAGTTAAATCCTACTTTTCAACGGGTTTGAAAAAGATCAATTTTTTGATTGGTTTGCAATTATTGATTGGTTGCTTGGATAATTGAAATAGAAAGCAAAGGACATGATTGACACGTGCAGCATCGATAGAGAACCTGAAGGAGAGACTTTTCTTTTAAAGTGAAAAACTGAGAAAAATTGCACATGTTTACATAAGCTATTTTCTTGTCAAATTTTTGAACGACTCTGCACACAGAATTCGGTCCTACTAAACAGAGAATCCTAGAGAACTCTAGAGTACTCCAGGTTTATATGGTTAATCTTTATACATTTTATGCATATTTTTATTAAATGGGTTGATTTCTACTAATTAAGTAATACTTTATACATAAAATCAATTAAAAAATTATTTTATGGCAGTTTTCACCAGAAAAACGTAACAAACAAGATAGTGAAATATTTTTTGACATTTCGATCCCGATTGAATTTCAAAAACATTCCACATTTATCGAAATAATAGTGTCAAGTAATTTTTACGATTATTTTTTCACATTATTTTAATTTAATTTTAACAAGAGATGTTTGTAAAACACTTATGCCCCCCTCCCCCCAAATTGGAATTTTTCCAAGTCCAAGGGGCATAACTCTGTCAGAAATGGCACGATTGTACCCAAAACAGAACTTGACCTAGATATTCATCTGATAAATCTGTATACTAAATTTTATCTCAGTATGTACGACGGTTATAAGAAAATGAACAGAAACTGCATATAATTGGAATTTTTCTAAGTACAAGGGGCAAAACTCTGTCAAAAATGGCGCGATCGTACACAATGCAGAACTTGACCTAGATATTAATGTGATATATCTGAATACCAAATTTCATTTCAGTATGTGCACCGGTTGCAAAGAAAATGAACGGAAATGCAAATAATTGACATTTTTCCAAGTTCAAGGGACATAACTTTGTCAAAAATGGTGCGATCCGGCCCAAAACAGGCCTTGACCTAGATATTCATCTGATTAATCATTATACTAAATTTCATCACAGTATGTGCAACGGTTCTGAAAAAAAAATGAAAGGAAACTGCAAATAATTGGAATTTTTCTAAGTACAAGGGGCATAACTCTGTCAAAAATGGTGCGATTGTACCCAATACAGAACTTGGCCTAGATATATATGTGATACATCTGTATAACAAATTTCATTTCAGTATGTGCAACGGTTGCGAAGAAAATGAACGGAAACAAGTGGATCGACAGACCGACCGACGGATCGACAGACAGCAGCAAAGCAATATTCTACCCTTCTTCGAAGGGGGGCATAATAAAATTCTAAATTATTTACTCTAATTTAAAATTATCAATTAATGTCTTACAAGTCATTTCACAAAGCTATTATTAAGTCTTAAGAGATTCTAGTATTCTGTTAATAAAAGAAAAAATGTGTCAAAATATATATTTTTTTCAATTTCATTATGTTATGGCATGATATATTAGTTATTTATAATATAAATATTTAATTTACACACAGTAAATAATTAAATACCATCAGGGTTCTCTAAGGTTCACTAGGGTTCTCTGTTTAGTAGTACCCCACAGAATTTCGTAATATTTTAATCCAGAACACCGACAAATATCTCTATTTTATTCCACATGGTTTAAAATTATGCGCAATTCCACTCCACTCCAAGAAATTATACACAACCAATTTTGTCCCCAAAATAGTCAGTTACCAATATGGTAAATTGTATACCTAACGGGGGATTAAGTACAAATTGGTAGGGTTGTGTCCAACCTGCTAGCTGGTGAACATCATGTATATACATTGTATACATCTGTATAATACCAAAACTGTCCCTTTTCAATATGACTTTCTTTCAATGAATAAACAGCTTTCAGATATTACAAAATGCTAAAGTCCTTACTATAACGATTTGTACAGAGTGACAAGGTGTGTTGTTTCTGTAGAAATTTTATCACCGCAATGCTCAGGTCAACAGCAATGTGGATAAAGTTACAACCGGATTGATACCATTAAACACAAAACACTAAAACCGATCGAAAAACGGGAAAGTTCCGGAATTGAAAAGATTTCGCAACACCGTTTTCAAAATGTTTCTCCAAAATAATTAATAGTATGAGAACTTCCCCCTCAGTTAGCAAAACTTAATTATATTCCAAAAAGTTCGATATTCCCTTATTTTGGGGAAACAATCTGAAATATATTGTTTGATCATGGACCTATATACTAGTTTAATGAATACAAGTCCCTGCTTTGATCCATCCCCGTTCATCGGTGAAAGAGATTTAAATTCAGATATGGGAGACTACGTAATAGTGGGCGGGAACAGCGGTTAATGTCTATGTAAATAAAAATTATACCATAAATGTGGAAGCAGAGTCCCCCCCCCCCCTGTTTAAAAAATTCAGAACTAACTGAAACTCGTGAAAGGTAATGGCATATACCTTGTATGCACATTGTGAGAATTTTGGGAGTAAAATTATATACGATAGTGGACTAATTATTTATTGGCTTTATCGCCCAAGCTGATTTTTGCCCTAAATTTATTATGTTATGGGAACATGTTTTTCAATCATATTTTAAAAAGAAATTAAAACGAAATCAAGAAAATTCAGGAGTTTTTTTTAAATATTTGTACTTAACCCAATCAAAATTAAACCGATCCCGATCAAAATTAACAAGAAATCAATAAAATACTAATTTATTGACTGTTTAGTGTATTTACATAATAAATCTATTTGATTGTCAAGTTCAATTAAAAATATAATTTCTCTAAAATTTGGCTATTTCGTTTCACTTTCACATGATTAATGAAAATGCTCTCCGCAGCTGTGGCTGGTTTAACATGTTAGATTTTAACCACAAGTTTAAAAAATATTCATAATTTATGGGTTTTAATAATTATTTTAGCAATTTTCTTTATTACTTAAAAGAATTTCTTTACACATTTCATAAGTTATTCATGTCATGCATTCATTTACAGCAATTTTCTTTTACAAGAAAACATCTAGTTTGGGTGTAATTTTTTTTTTTTCATTTTCTTTAAAAGATAGTAACAAAAAATTCATATAAAATAATTGAGAGCTAAAGTCGGTCTTTCAATGCTGAAGTCATTGATAAAAAAGATTGATGCAATATTAAATTTAAAAAGTTTTAAAGTAAATGTGGCATTCCGCCTTAAGTTTGTTCAGACCCCCCCCCTTCTCCCCCATGCATATATGTGCAGACCCAGCCAGGGAATTCAAGCTCTATTCCCAAATGAGCTCCAAAATATTACAAAAAAGGAAATCCACCTCAGTTTTTTTTTGGTCCAAAATATACATGTATATTAAAAGATTTTTATACGCACTATTTCATAAATAAAAACTTGATCCGCGCCTTCGAGGTATATTGTCACGTTCGGGGTATGTTCCGGTCTTGCTTTTCATGTGCGCAAAAATCTGGCGTTTCTATTGTTACATGTATAATCAAATTGACCACTCTTGTCCCTACTTTACAGCACACGGACGAGGCAATGGCAGAGATATCCGCAGTTGTGAAGAAAGTATGTACTTTATGTTTAATGTATACTAAACATTATAACTTTACATGTTTAATAACAAGTACCTGTATCAGAGTGTGGAAAAAAGTAAAGAATATTTTAAAACACGTTAGTTTATAAACTTTAAAATATTGTTTTATTCTTAACGTTAATATAGTGTTCTACTATTATTATGAAACGTTACCCTTCTACTTTCAAGGTACTTTTTTAATTAGTAAAGTAGACCCACCCACCCCAAAAAAGAAAGAAATAAAAAAAAACACGACCTGCTCCTTTGTGAGACAGAATCTCATAATTATTGCCTTTCATTATTTCCCTATTCATATTGAGACTGATTAATCTGAAAACTTCAGCAATGACTGATTTATATTTATTGAAATTGTTTAACATAGACGATTTAAGTACGTTACACGTTGATGTGTAATTTAGTTATCTATCTTTGAGCAAAGGTGTTTTATGAATACATGTGTATGTTTTTCAGTACTTATTATTTTAAACAGTTTAAAAAAGATTTCATCTATCTGATCTTTTTAAATGTATGTATATTTTTTCACTATAAAAAAGTTATAAATTTATAATGATTGCGAAAACTGCAATTAATGCTTTAATTGATTTTAAAGTGTTTTTCAAATGATTTTTTTTTTACTGTAAACCTTAGTTACGTATGAAGGTATGAAATATTTTAAAACAAACGACGATATTGATTTCACATTCAATTAATAAATAAACATTGACTTTCCAACAGGCTCATAACTGAAAATTCCAATATGAAAGGTATTCAAAACATAACTCTTGGTACAACAGCACGGAACGAAACTCTATGATTTACACCCCAGAGAAAATTTTAAAAACCTGTTGATAGTCACCAGTCATGTGATATGTATACACAAATCGATAAACAGAGTTTTGGCAGGAATGTCAAAATCTAACAAAATTATAAAACGAATTGAACATAGACACTTAAAATTACTTTTTTTATTTAATGTAGTAGTGAAACTTTCAGTTACTTATATGTACATGTAGCTCATATTAGACATTTCCAGAATAGCGAGTTTGAACTCGGACTCGGACTTTGCCTGCTGATAACAAAGAGGGATCGCATGAAAGCTTGAAAAGTCCGAGACGTATATCGTTTGTCAAATTGTAATATAAAGTGCAATTATTCTAAACATTTTAAATGTCTTATCCTCATTAATTTAGAGAGGGATAGTATATATTTACTTATGAGTGTTAATAAGATTATCTATTCAAAATGAAAATTGTCTTTTGACAAGCACCCCCTACAGATCCCTATATCCGTGAATGAGTAAGAGCTCGGGTCCGCGAACTCTGGAAATGTACATAAAATTAGACACTACGATTTCAAAGCTATAACGTTTAAGATTCTAATATGTTACACTACCTTACCATGTAAATTAAATATCATCAACAAATCAGAACTGAGAAAAGGGGGCGTGCGTCAGAACCTAACGAGAAAATTTCTTAGTTCCATCTACATGACATTATTAAACTAAGAAAATGCACGATAACAAGATATAGGTCACCTGATTATCATGTAAAAACATTTCAATAATTGAATTTAAATAGTGCTTTAACCCAGAGGCCATGACTATCACAATTTTGTAAGAGTATATAACTATATTGCTATGTAAAACTTGAATCAGCCAGTGTGGCCTCACCCTACACCCAGGGGTCATGATTTGAATCTACACTACCTGCGGATGCATTCCTTCAAGTTTCATCTTTCCTGGCACAGTGGTTCTTGATAAGAAGAATTTAAAACATAGAATCAAATTTTCACTATTTCTGATTATCTCCCCTGGAATAAGTACGTGGCCCATCATTTGAACAAACTTGAATCCTCTTCATGGCTTTGAGGTACTTGAGAAGACGATTTTAAAATATTTCCTTATCTAGTACTACTTAGAACTGTCTGTCCATCCTGTCCCCCCAATAGTTACTTCCTGGGTTAATGGTTTGAACAAACTTGAATCTACACTACCTGAAGATGATTTCACATATGTTTCATTTTTCCTTGCCTAGTGGTTCCTAAGAGAAAGATTCTTAAAGATTTTCATTATATACTCTTATGTTAAACTTTGATCAGAAACTTAAAACTACATTACTTAAAGATACATCCACATTAGTTTAATTTTTCCTGGCCCAGTGGACATAATTTTTTTTAAAACTTTCCCTATATACTCCTATGTAAAACTTTCATCTGCCATTGTGGTCCGACCCTACCGCCCAGGGGGTCATGATTTAAACAAACTAATTTACACTACTTGAGGATGCTTCCACATGAACTTTATCTTTTCTACCCCAGTGGTTCTTGAGAAGATTTTAGAAAAATGCCATTAATTTTTCATAAATTCATATTATTTCCCCTTGAAAAAAGGGCTTGGCCCTTCATTTGAAAAACTTGAATCCCCTTCACTTAAGGTTTCGTCAAAGATCAACATGTTCAAAAATTTATTTTAACAATAGCCCCAAAACTATATGAGGTATAAAGTTAAACCTTTTACAGTTTATCAATTTTTCATTGATTAACAGATAGAAAGTATCGCTTGCTAAAAAAAATACTTGGAAAAAATAGTAATTGAGAAAAATTCTTCTTAAAAATGCATATATTTTCAAAAAATACACCTAATTAATTCCGTGCTCTTAGTGAAAACCATTATTGCAGAAACAAAATATGTTTATCAATGAAGGGCAAGTTAGACTTAGATAGACTCTGGAAAGTTGTTTTCCTTGTTTATTTTGTCCAAATGTTAAGACTTGAAAGTGAAAGTACATTGCAAATGGCGGGTTCTAAATGGGTCTTGTCTTTATACATGTCATGCTTTCAATAACAGCCTTTCAGAGACCATTCACGTCCAACTTGCCCTTCAATGATAAACATATATTATTTCTGCAATGATGGTTTTCACAAAAAGGACAGAATAAAGCTGGTGCATTTTTTAAAAATATGCACATTTTCTGATACAATTTTTCTCCAAAAAAACCTTTTTAAAAATATTTGTTGTCAAGTGATACTTTCTGTTTATTAATCAATGATATGTTTATAAACTGTAAACGTTTTGACTTTATACCAGACACAGTTTTGGAGCTATTGCAAAAATAATTTTTTAGATATGTTGCCCTTTGACGAAACCTTAAGAATACTTCATGTCACTGCGTATAAGCAGATAAACCACCCAATCAAACTGTGTTTCAAGTTTATTGAAGAACGTGGTGAAAGGCTGAAACATACAAAAATGAATTTGTACTTAAATTGTAATCAAATAACAGACGATCATACATGCAACAATCATACTGACTAGATTACCAATAAATTGCCATTAATCTGATTTACATACAAAAATTACAGGAATAGATTTAGACTAAAGTCCACTCAAATTCATAGAAATAATATCTCATTATATCTCGCAATATCTCACAATATCTCATTGAGCAAACTATGCAAATATATCAATGCAAAATCGT